>NC_081144.1:6541685-6844185 GCF_958295425.1 Solea solea
ATTTATTGTCGTTCATCCTCATTATTTACTGATCAAAGTGCAAAGATAGGACAACATGACATACAACACCTACAGGTAATTAAGGTGCACAAGGGCTGTATGAATATATCGATGGAAATATTCTTGACCGCTGTGGTCAACAGGCTTTTGGCCATTTGTCTCCCTCCCCCGACTTCCACTCCCACCACTACAGAAAGAAAACTGCATAATGTTTATGCATATGACATTGTTATTTATGTGCATCTGAACTTGAGTAGTTAGGCGCAAGCAAGCTGACTATGACCTGGATGACAAGTTCATGCAAACTAAAGTTACGATCTAACTTTAGTTTGAATGGCCTTAATTCACTTAGGCGTCTTTTTTTTTTTTTTAAAGTCTGTCAACCATTATGGGTTTATAAGACACTCAAAAAATTACAGCTGCAGCAGCTGGTCCATTATTTCATTACTTTTAATTTCAATACAAAAGTTACAGATTATTTTACATCTTGTTTTTTAAACAGTCTACCAGGCCTGGCAAACAAATAATCTGTTAGAGCAAAGATTCCTTCGCTGAAGCGCAATAAATCGGCACACATAAGGGCACTTTACGAAAGCACACATTCCTTATGTTGTCATAAATAGGACAATGTAACACAAAAATCAACCTCATTCTCAATTTCCCTGAGCCTCCACACCAGGCACAGCCTGTGTTCCTCTGGAGTGCCATTAAACCTCCTGGTCTCCAGGGCCGATGCTAAACTTCCTGAATGTAACGGTGCATATAGGGATCTTTGTCTTTTTTTCTTTTATCAATTATGCAAAACAGTTTGTGAAAGGCAGAAGAATAAAACTTTAATAATCAATGTGGGGCGCCTATGGTTGCTGCTTCCACATGATTATATCATGTCTTTTTGCATTATGTGTGTGTGAGGGAAGTGTGAGAAACAGAAGGATGTCAGGTCCACAGAGTGTCCTACTACAGCGCTTTAAATCATAATCTGCATAATGTATGACTCAACCACTACACTGGTGCCACAAATTATCATAGAGCAATTAATATTCTGCTGAGGCCAAAAACATGGCTGGGTCGCAATTTTGCATAAACCTACATAAGAAACAAACTGAATAACAGCTCATGTTTACAGTCACGTCTCACGGCATCTCTCAAAAGTGCCTTTTATTCTCGTTTTAAAAGCTGTCATCTTGAAAGCAGCACATGATGTCTGTATGCTATACAAAGTTCATGTGTAGTAACCGTATCACTCAAACCATTCATGCGCAATGAAATTTCACTGCTATAAATATTTAAGTTGGCAGACCACCGTCGAGGAGCCCTTTTCGTGTCAGCTGAAGCTGCCGAGAGCCCATCAAACTGCTGCTCCCCATTACCATACTCTCTCAGTCAGTCGTGGAAGCTGCAGAACGGTGAACTAATATGTCTTGCACGGAAAAAGAACTTTGACAGACTCCCGTTTTTTGCACTTCATTAGACCAATTATTTGACTTCCTGCGCCGTTTGACCGAGCCAAATCAAGTGAGTTATGATGAATGTGAAAAGCATTACGCCACAGTGTGACTTTCAACGTCAGCGTGATCATACAGCTACATTCAGGAGGAACACCCGGCGCGCAGTGTCTCGCAGCATTTAACACACCATAACTTACGAGTGAAAAAGTGTTAAGCAGCGGATTTATGTGTGCTGTGATCAGCACCCCCAAATGTCTCTGGGGTCAACCCTTCATGAGGTAAGATAAAACATATGGTGTCAGAGAAATATGGATAAAGGCACGGGAGCGTGCGCCTACAGTACGTGTGCATGCTGTGTACACTGTCAGCTGCATGTACGTGTCATGTGTACACGAGTAATCTGCGTCTGAATGTTACGAGAAAGACAAAAGACATAAGCACATACTGTGGAGGCGTGTGTACACGAGCGTTGGAGTGAGTTCATTTGTGCTTGTGCACAGCACCCGTGCGCGTGTTTCGCAAAAGGGGAAAAGGGATGACAGAGGGCCAGGTGGAACAGAGACTTCTGTCGCTGACTCGACACCTTTCTCATTTTATTACCAAATCATCCATGACAAACAGCTCTGGCGTTTGGCAAAGGTGAGGCAGACGGGAAAAGAGCTCGGGATGAGCGCAGAGGAGGTCACCCCGACGCCACAAACATTGCATCGGTAATGTAACATGCCTGTGTCACTTCAAATGTCAGCTTTACATGGCGCAGCCATCCATGTGTCATTTTTAGATGTGCTTAGGTGACAGTGATGGCTCTCACTTCCTGTGCACTCGCACCGCCGCGACACAAAAGGATGGCACGGGGAGAAATCTTATCACCTGAGTGACGACCAAAATGCTTGGCGACAACCCAATCAATAGGGCCTGTAAAATATGAAGCAATCATTCTTTGTGAACACTCAAAACCAAGTCAATGAAAAAAAAAAAAAAATAGTTTGAACTACACTAAAAATGGAAGTGCTGTGTGCAAGATGCATTTTATTGACCAATAATACCAACACACAATTTAGTGTTCATACAAAACCCAAAAACATCAAGCAAAGCAAAAAAGGAAAAGGAAGTGAAACAGCGGAAAAGATATCTCCCCTTTTAACTATGTAGCTCAGCGACTGTGCATCTGCCTGTGAATACCTGCTATTGTTTCTGGCCCTTCTTCAGGGACTGTTAGAATGGTAAGAGGGCCGGCACGCCATTCTTTACTGTCAGTGGGAAAAGCCAACGCTTTTCGCAGCTACGTGAGAGGGAGCAGATTAGCCTGATTGACGGCTATAAGATGCTAAGGATGGAGCTTGCAGCACATCAAGCCAGGGCGTCGGAGTGGAATGGAGTTCATTCATGAGTTACGAGTTGGTTTCAGTGATGTAGTAAAAGATGAATAAATCCTCCCAACAGCCTGTGAAAAAAATACAACCTCAGGCTTGTGATGGCGACTCATACGAGGCAACAGGCAGAAGACTTGACACACTGATGGCTGACACACATACAGTACGCAAGAGCATCTAACCACAAATCAACACCAGTTATAAGAAACAAATACAAATCAAGCTGCCACCCCACTTTAAACATGTTGTTTTTTTTCCTGTAGACTTGTGTATTCCTACCGCGGAGAACACAGCACTAAAAACAGGCAGAGTAGCCCTGATGACTGTCACACTCTCCTTTGTCAAGTTTATTTTTCAAGGAGATATTCCCCACTTAAGAGGCTGAGGGAGCCTGTGTAAAGTCGCGGACAGACAAGGAGCACGCCGATATAAATACCAACACAGCTAAGAGAGCTCTTCTCTGTCTCACAAGGACTCAGACCTTCAAGGACAAATGACCGTCCCCAATTCCGTCCCTGAGTCCCTTTGCTGAAAGAGGCCGGGTTAAGGTTGAGAGGACCAGGGCCCGCCAACGGTCACCAAGCAGCAGTTGCAAAGTCAAACTTGTCCTCTCGTGAGAAACCTTAGCAGTGTTGCATACTTAGTCGCAGTGACAAAGGCAGAAAATATGACATGAAATGAATTAGCTCAGAGAGGGAGGTATGGGTATAGAACAGTATGATGGACTGGTTAAAAATGTAATTAGTTTTCAGGTGTCAGTAAAGGATGTTCCTCGTCTTCCTGTTTATTATCATCTGACTGGTATAGAGGCTCCCAGTGGAGACCAAGTGTTAAGGATTAACATGTCATCACAGACGGGGCAAACACAGACATTTTGACAGTTACACTCCTGAGTCGAGGCTTCATCCCACACCTGCCTCACACCTCCTGTCCAGCAGCACACCTGCGCTGACACTAGTGCGACTGTCGGAGCTTCTCCTGAAGCAATGTTTACACCTGTCGTAACCTCACAGCAGACACACTGAAATCGGGCAACGCGAAAGATGAAGGAAAAACAAAAAAAAAAACAGAGAGAGAAATTGATGGAAATTTCCTGCGAAGAAACTGGGGTGGAGTAATGGCAACGCCTGAGCACGCTCAGCAGCGCTGTGGTGTCGAGGTAACATTGATGCATGGTGTGACCTTACTTGTAATGCCAGCCTTAATCTACGCAAGTGGAATAAATGAAGTGGGGCCGCTGCGGACGTGTCAGCCAGACTTATAAAGACAAATCCACCGTCGCTCTGAGCTGTGTACATGTATTCATAAAAGTCAGAGGGATGCCTTGACAGAGTGGAGTGCCCAGCATCACCGGCTGGCTGGCGACTAACACGTCCTACCTCGTGGTTGTCATGGCTGCGCGGGGCTGTCGATCATTAGGTGCAACACGCAGAGAGGGTAGGGTTGATGGGATGGTGAAAAATAGAATAGAATATTTTGACAGGTATCGCAATGTCGTTTGTAAGTGCTGCAATTTATTGTTTTGATTTTAACGGGAAACAAAAGAGTGAATTCTTTTATTTTAATTTTGATGTCTTTTGTTTTGGAAATTGCACTTCTGATGATTTTGCTATTAATTGAGGAGCCGTGGAGCTGCACGACAGATGCTCTGGCAAGAAATGTTTTCTGCCACTGGCTGTCAAGTTAGCTGCTGTCATACCTGGCCCGGCTTTATTGGCATATAGATGAAGTACAGAAGCATAAATGATGATGGTGCGTTTTGTCAGTTTGTTGTGAAGCAGTGGTGGCCGCCCCGGACTGACAACTACCTTACCTTTGATAGATGCCGGACTGACAGTGAACATATGCTGAGCACCACTGTGTGCAGGGGGCACTGGGATGGGAGTGTGTTCAACATGCCAACAAGCCAACATCTACTATGAGAGCTGCTCACCTGTCCACTCGTCCTCTGCCCGCTGTCTGGTCCTAAAACTGACATGGCTGTGATTAATGCCCCTGGCCAACATGATGATAATAATGATCATAATTAATCAAGGGTTCATCGTGCACCTCGAGAAGCCCACAGTGACCTGGAAAAGGCACTCAGACCTCTTTTTCCCTGTCCTCCCTCTCCTCCTCCCTTCTTCCTTGTGTCACTGACAGGCCTGAACCTCGGCCCGGCAGAAAGAGTCATGCATTATCCTGCCATCACCACTTCTATTTATATCACACCGTCCATCACTATCACTTACTCTCCTCCACTCGCCTTTCCTATGCCCGCCTCTCCAAAGTGGAGTTTTCTTAAAGCTGCCCCATATTTCTTGGTGGAATAACGTTGCTATGCAAATGGCTATCATTGAACGACGCAGCGTAGATGACAGTGAGAAACTAACATCATAATTCTTTTGACACCCAGAGACAGCGTCCAAAACAAGCGCCACCACCTCTTGCAGCCGGGGCCTGGTAGGAGTCTCCCTCCCCGCACCCTCTGTGTAGTGTTTTCCTGAAGGCTTGACAGACTGTGTGCCTCTGTGTGACAGTGAGAGAAAGAGAGAGAGCACTTCAGTGAGGTGTGTCTCTCTCGCGGTGACACGGAATATATGCAGCGGCAGAATAATATTTTAAATTCCTTGGTGGCTGCCAGGTAACAGTAGCCTGGAGCAATGGAAAAGTTTTTTTTTTTGTCTCACCTTCTCTTTTATTTCCCCTGGTGAGGAGGATACAAAACTCTTTTCCTCGGCTGAGTTGTACGTGCCAGGCATGTGTTCAAAATCACTCCCGCCTCTCTAAGCCACTCAAATGCACATCACACACAACCTGTCTTGTGTCTCCTTTCCTTTATTTTACTGTCTCTTCGTACACTTTATCTAATGTGATTAATGACCAGATGACAGGCGCTCACACATCTCACTCACGCTCACACACACTCACTCTGACCCAGTGATTAAAATTAGGAGGTAGTGTCTCAGCTCGGATTTAAAAACACTGCAAGCACATCTCGTGTTTACAGGGCATGACCCATAAATGCAACATCTATGGTCTGACTCTGGCCATTTCCCTTTTTATTTCATTTACCAGCATGTCATACGTCTTCCCTGTCTGCCTCTTCACTAAATGTCAATAAAGGTGGCGTGCCAAAAGGAGAGGAGGCGCTTTTGCCATTCTAACTACATAATTATTACTTTTCTCGCTTAAATGTCTCTCCTTCTTTTATTACTACTATGCAGTCAGACAAATTGCTTATCTCCGTCTGCATTTAGTGCTTTGCTGGATCTCAGTGAAATCATGGCATTTACCAAATCCCCCATGTGCGTGTGTGCCAGCCCCAGCTGCCCACGGTCAATGCCGCTACAGAAACAACCACACATGACATCATCAGATTTGACCCACACACAGCGGGAAACAAAGGAAGACCTACATTTATCCCTTTACCAACCACATGGCCTATATATCCACATTACAGAAGCTACAGGATCTTTCCTTGTTCTCTGCTGATGCATTTCACAATGTCTCACCAGACGCCTCTGCCAAATTGAGTTCTTAAAACAAACAGATGAATCCACGGTACATTGCCTGTTATTATCATCCTCGTCGTCATCACTGATGCTCAACCCAACCACTAAACACATATGTACTAAAAATTCACAACACATCTGACTCCATCTGAGGCAGAGGCACCACTCTGCCAATTTACAGCCATGTTCCTCTCTGTATAAGTACCATAATGCTTTATGATCTGATTCCAGCTCTGTGTTGACACTATGAAATTCAACTATAATATTTCACCACTGGTAAAACACAAACCGTACAGTGTTTTCTCCACAGCTCAAGAGGTAAAGTGTGTGCGGTTACAGCTCGGAACCTGTGTCAACGAGGATTGTTGATGACCACCATTAGTCTATTAATTGCCATTAAGAATTTTACAAATAAAAAATGTATGACTCAATTAACTGAAGTAGTTGCCAATTAGGGATAGTGAATTTAACCCCTCCTTATAACCAGAGATGTATAGTAACGAAATAGAACTACTTCACTTAAGTACTAAAATGGTGTATCTGTACTTTACTGGACTACTCCTACTTCCACTTATACTTTACTACATATTTTCGATTAGTTTTACTATCAGTGCTTGAGTAGTACATTTTAAAATAAACTACTTAAGTACAAAAAATGTTGAATACTTCCACTTAAGTGTGATGCTTAAAGAACATTTCAACATCTACTGAAGTCACTTTTTGACAGAGTACTTGTACTTTTACTCAAGTCTTGGTCTCTAGTAATTTATACATCTCTGCTCATAACACACACAAGCAGTTGGCAGCACTGATCTGCACCCAGAGAACAAAGGGGGACTGGGTGCCTTCCCGGGATTTGAACTGGCGACCGTACAGTTACCAGTCCAATTCCTTTTCTCTCATCCATGGGCTCCAATGTGTGTGTTATTTCTCTGGCCCTTGCATGCTGTGTAGTTATGATTTATACCAGCAGCGGGCACACAACCAAAGCACTAACATAATTAGCGGAAGAAAAAACGTCAAAGTGCCAGGAACAAATGTGAGGCTAGATGAAGCAGCCTCTGAGGTGAAGCTTTGCTGGGACATGGTGCCGTGACTCGGACTCAGTGCAGCTCCGGCCGCGGTGCTGCTGCTTTTCACACACATTTAACAGTGTTGAAACACAAGTACAGTACTGTGCAAAAGTCTCAGGGCACCACCGGCTTTGTTGTTTTGATTCTGTGATCATAGGCATTTGAATTGGAATGATGTGACTGATACACACTAACTGTGTATCCCCAAGACATTGCTGTGAATACAGAGTGTTTCTCTGAAGCTAGACCTTAGAAAAACAGATTTTCTATTTCTCCAAGCAGGAGTCTTGTGGTTTTACTGGGCTTACATAACATGTGACGTTCAATGGACAAGGTTGAACATTTCAACTCACAAAAAAAAATGTGTGAATTCATTGTTGGTGATTAACCATCGCTTATTAACCCAATTAACTATCAGTTAAAGAAAGTGCGAACCCCCGTCATAGCAGCAAGCTGATGACAAAGACAGGGAAAAAGATTCATTCTTGTGAAAAGCAAAGAAATAACATGTTTAAAAGCAGAAACACATTTCCACGCTGTTCAAACATTTAACACTGACACATAGGTGAGATCCTATTCATACTCAATGTCATGCAGAGTCCTTTTTAGCTGACAGTTACAGACAAGTCAAGGTAGTATGAAAAATGAATGCTCAAAGTCATTTTTTTTGTTCTTTGAATGTGTGCTCATTGTGGCCGGCAACGCTTTGGTTATGTTGTGGTCAAATTAAGGGAGGGAGGGGTCAATCCTCCCCCGACAAAGGCCCAATTTCTGCCTGCCCCCGCGGAGACCTTGAGCAACGTGCAAAGCACCAAATAAAAGGGGATTGACGTATGGAGAGAAGAAAAGAGGATATTAAAGGATGGATGTAGGGAGACAACGGAAGGTAAAATGGAGGAAGTGTGTGAAGTCCAGGGAACAGGTAAGGCAGCTGTTGCTGGCAGCAGAGCAGTCATCTTCAGTCAGTGGGGCTAAAGTGAAGAGCCTAGAGGCACTGACTGCTGTTCTGCCAAGTCTGTGTCTAAGAAAGTCTGAAATAACGGCTGCTTATCACACACAAAAAAACTAAAAACGGTGTGTCTCCAATGAACAGAAAGATGCAGTTGATAACCTTGCACTCGCACTGAACATCATCTCTTCCCAGGAAGCTGAAAGCTGGGAGGAAATATTGACAGAAATGTTTTCATATTATATTCTCATGACTAAATCAATACACAGATGGGCCATCTTTTCAGAACGGAGTTAGGATGGAGTCCTCATGAAGGTCAAGCAGTTAGCCTATTAAAGAGGTAGCTAGGTGCATGATTTGGCAGCATGGCTGTACCTCCCGTCTGCATAGCACTGACGTAGCAGCCTTGAGGAGTTGATTAGTGGGAGTAGACAGCTCCCACGACACATGAGACCCCCGCCTCATAAACTCCTGAGCTTAGTAACAGAGCATCGGAGCCTCGGAGAGAGGAACGGGAGGGAATTCGAGGCAGAAGAACTGCCGGCCTGCCTCATCTTTTACAGGACAAATTAAAACCACAGCGGAACAAGTCATAAAACAGGAAATAATGAATTCAATTATACTTTTTAGTGTTTAGGGGCTGCTGGTGAGATGTGCTGAGTGGGCAATGTGAGGCGCGCACACAGCAGCGGGCACAGGCTGATGACTATGTTGGTGGCACTGAGCTTTCCTGAGTGCTGCGTGTGTGCTGACTGCATGTCTGCATGCCCCTAGGAGCAGTTTAGACCTCGACAGGGCCTTCATTAGCAAATGAATGACTCTTAATTGGCCTGGCAAATACACAGGATGCTTGTTGATTATAGGGAGGGTTTTTTTTTTCTCTTTTTTTTTCTTTTTTTCAGCTTGTGCTTACACAGATGCACGAATACACAAAGACTATGCACAGCGAGATACGAGTAAACTAGCACAGAGGCATGCTTTAGCAAAGGCAATACTGACAATAACTTGTCATGTCATCAAAATGACAGACAATTCAAGGCTTTGCTGTGCTCGGATCCAAAGCAGGGCTTCAGCTGTCAACAAAGGATTCTGACAAAGAATTCTGGGACATGTTCTCTTTCTGTAGCCTATCTATACTTTCTCTCTATCTCCCTCTACCTCCCACCACCTATTTTTCAGTCTTTTTCAATCCGTTGTAGCTTGTCCCCCGGCATTACTAGCACCTCAGCAGGAGGGAGAATCACAGACAAGAGTCCTGGTGTCCTAGATTCAGCAACACTGGCAGGAGCACGGCACATACTGGCCTGTCTTGCAATGCCATATAGAACTCAGAAATCATCCACACATAGCAGCAGCAGCAGCCCAGTTCAAACATAATACAAAAGAGCCCACAGGACCCCCAGTGAGACTGTTCTCACACACACACACACACACACACACACACAAGCTGAGAATGAAGTGAATGAAATGTCAGGATTATTCAGTTTGCATCAGCACATGGTTTTTCATCCGCGTGTAACGGTATATTTGCGTGTTTCTGTGTTTGCAGATAATGCACACATATGAATGACAATGCAAATCAGGTTTATTGTATGGATTTGTGGCCATACTTGTGGACCTATGGATCTCGAATGGGGATAAGAGAGAGACAGAGAAAAGAAAACACAGAAACTGAAGGACAGAATTTAAAAAAGACAAAGAGAGAGAAGGTGAGTGCAAGACATAAAGACAAATCACAAGTGGTATCTCGGGAAAGTCAGTGTCCCCTCTATGTCCCAGCCCCTGGTGCCACTCAACCACTGCCAGCCTGCCAATTAAAGCCCTGATTAAAGCCGACAAAGTGTCTCCAAATGAAGTAAGAGCTGTTGGAGGTCTTAACTGCTGAAGCCTGTCAATTACACTGCCAGAGGAAACTGGCGAGGGAAGAGCAAGAGGGCATAGCACACACAAAGCTGGGAGCAGAGTTGAATATAAGAGTCATTGAACACTCTATGACACCACATGGTCCTCCAGAAAAATGGTTGAAGCGTGAGGAGGAATTTTAGTTGGAAAGACTTTTAGGTTACTTTCCTCCTCCCCCCTCTTGCCGATAGACCTTTTCCTCCACCGTTTGATTTATTATTTGAGAAAAGAGAAAGAAAAAGAAATTAGCATACAAATGCTCATTTTTATGGGGAATATGTGTCAGGTCGTAGACGTTAGTCTGGTAAAACAGTGTCCTTTTTTGCCGCTTTTTGGCTCGCGTTGCCACTGTAAGAAACCCCACAGTGACGGGCTCAACAGCAAAGCCCTCAATCCCAGATAAACCACCCACTGTGTACATCAGCTGCTAAAATATGATGGCATTTGTGAGGTCATAAATCTTGTTTTAGTGAGACGGGAAGAGAGAAAAAAGTCCTAGTCTCCCCTGCATTGTTACAGCTGCATCCCCGCGGCCCATTCCACCTCCATTTAAGCTAAATGTCAACTTTCCAGGTCTTTTTTTTTTTCCTTTTTGCTTCCTGTAGTTGCCATTTGTTTCAACAAAGGGGGAGGAAAATAAGAAAATAAGTCAACAGGAAGAAAACTAGAAAAGGGCTATTTGTCAGTGGATTTCAGGGCTGAGCTGAGGGCCGAATGTTCCATAGTGTATGATGAAGAAGGCATCGAGCGAAGAGTAAACTTAGAGATAAAAATGGATTCTCGATCACTCTGAACCTCTAATCTAGAAGCCAATGATGTGAGTAATGAGGATTGCTCTTTGTTTCAACAATGTCCTGAACGTAAACTGCAAAAATAATTTCACATCCAAGTAGAACTCGGATACCCTAATACTTCATAAATGTTATTATTATTCAGGCATTCGTCTTCATTAAGAACTCCAACGATATTCTTTCAATTTAATTAGATTTGAATGTTGTTGTTTTTTTTTCATACAACATGGTGTCAAGTGAATGTACCGCAAGATGCTGTGGAAAGACAATCAATCATCTGAAATAAGTGGCGTGCAAATTCACGTGGGTTGGATGGGGGGGAAAAAAAGGGGGATGCACCTATAGGCTATATTACCGTCACAGTCAGACAGTTCCGGACTTTTGTTTCTGCGTTATTTTGACCAATATGGTGACTTTAATGGCCTCGAAAAGATATCAAACCACATAAGCAGCAAAGAGTGGGTATCTAATTGCGATGTTGTTGTTCCACTCACCTTTTAAAGGTTGGTCGGCTGTAGGAGGGAAAGATTGGGATGCGTCACGTGAGAAGCAATGAACAGACGAGAGAGAGCACCTGCATGCCTCATAAAACAGAGACGGCTACAGAACAACCGTTTCCTCTCAGCACATGGTGAAAAACACAGCTAGAGGACATACACCAGGCTGACCATCTGATAACGTTAAGCCCCCCTGAATCCCACCATCTCTCTCTCTCTCTCTCTCCTATGCTCTCTTTTACTTTATGTCTTTTGTCTGTCCTTGTGGCAGATTATGGAAGAAGAGAGAAGGACGTTGGGTTGAAAATATTAAGAAGCGAGGCTGAGACAAAGACAGCCGGAATGACGGTGGACATGCGAACAAACTAGGTGAAGCCAAACTGGAAACACGCTGGAGAGAGACATGTCACTGCCTAACACAGCGGAGGTAGACACACTTCAGTCAATAAATCGATTCCCCACTAGAGCTTGTGTACTGGGACAAGAGCAGTCGTCCAACTTAACACCGCGACCATTATGAAAGCCGACCTGAACCACTCAGCCCTAAAATGCATGTTATTAATGATAGTAAGACCCAAACTCGACCAACGACCCACAAATTTAGCAATCCTTAATTCATGTATTCAGTACAGAACTACAATCATCAGAAAGGTCTCGCTATGAGGGATGTACTGAGTGCTGGTGTTGCTATTATACATTGATAGAAAGAGGTTAAATAAATACACAGAAATAAACAAACAAATGATTCCAAACTGGGGTTTTTTTTCATTGTGAGAGTTCTTATACAGGCTCCCAGCACATCACTAGTAGCTCAACTTAACTGTACATGGAAACATACTGAGTGACTGTAGGCTCTATCCTAGAAATGGAGGAGAAGTAGAGCAGCAGAGACGATGTGATCCATCAGTCCACATAATATCATGCGGCTACTTCAGCATCCGTCCTCGTACCATATGACTCTCCGCAAAAGAACTTTTCCATTACCAAGTTAGACAACAAATAGGCAGACATTACTATAAACTGGAGCTCATTACATCTTAAAAGCTTTGGCATCGCGGGGCCTGACTTGGTCATTTCGCCGTAAGAGTCCCGTCCACGGCACCGAAACAAGACAACAGCTTCTTTCCCCACTTTTAAGCCAATCATGAGCGTTTACTGGGCAATTGTAAGATGCTGTGTCAGACATCCACAAATGGGCGCCATCCTTCACTGGCACCTCTCAAGTGTCCACATGAGTTGAACAAAATTTAAAAAAAAAAAAAAAAAAATAGAAAAGCAAAAGCGGGGCAGAGCCTCTAAGAGCACAAAAGGCACACAATGAATGGAATGCTGCGGTCTGGGCTGTAAGAGGCACTTTGCTGACTGTGTCTCCTGTGTGCCAGAGCAGGAGGACAGTCCTTTGTGTTGCAGAAGTCTTGGGCCACTGAATTCCCCGTTTCAGCGATTCTTTACTGGGGACAGATCCCGAGAGGTCCTGCCTCTCCCTGTGCTCCCTCACTGTGACTGACATGCACCTTCTGTTCTCATGTAGAGGGGCAAAAGTGGGACACTATATGACCCATTTCACTGTCTCTCGCTCCACTACTTGAACCCAGCTGTCCTTAGAAGCCTTAGGTAAGCAGAGGTCACCAAGTAGTTTTTAAAAGCATCTTTTTCATTCAGTAAATGCTTAATAGCATTGTTTGGTTTGCTCAATCCGTCACTCACACCACATTCAGGTCTGAAGTTAACCTGTCCTCACTGTGCTCAAAGGACATGTGTGAATGCCCCTAGGATGTCTTGAAGCTGCATTTGAGACCATGTGGAGGTGCTGGTCTGGGATGCATAAGGCCACATTCTTTGAACTGTATGAATGGAAATCCATCCTGGGCCACAGTGAAGAAGTGCCTCCTCAGCTCATGTCCTCTGACCCACTGCAGTTTCTCAATGAGAAGTATTTTTACACTGGTTTTTACACTGGTCAGCCCCATGCATCGACTTAATTCTGGCCACCGCTTCAATATTGACCACAACATAACGATTTCTCTTTTTTTTTAATGTGTTAAAGTTTTTTTTTTTTCCATTCACACAGCTTCTCCTGACTCCTCTCTCTCACTTTCTCACACAAACACAATCACAACAGACACGTCTTTATAGTTAGACTGCCTAAAAACAAACAGTACAGTAAAAAAAATATATATATTTGCAAAGTGAGATCCGTTCATTCACTGCAAACATATTTAATGTGCATTCTAATTCCAGATGTGAACGAAATTCATTAATTATATCACTCATGACACCATCCATACAATCGAAACGGGAATTAAAAACTAAATGAGTTATCTTGGCATAAAACCAATGATCATAGACTAAACTACACAAGTCCAAAAATGGCAGATCCATTTCTGCTAAAAGAGATAAAAAAAAGAAAAAAAAGAATCGAATTGTGACCTTAAAATTCTAATTGAATCAGATCATCTGTGATGCTGAATTTTAGATACCGTCACTGGACAATCAATACATCTCATGCAGGTACTTGTCAGGAAGCGCCAGAGGGTCCCACCTGTCCTGAAATAATCTGTCCCGTCATCTAAGCGTCAGAGCTTCATCATCGAAAACATCGCCCAGAACCCGGGAACACCACTGTGACAGAAACGCAGATGACATGAACGGGTGTTTTATAGGATTGCCCTCAACCGCTGACTTGATTGAAACCACCTTTTGCAACCTCAGACATTTCTAATCATCTCAACACCTTAAACGATATTACATTAAAAACCTTTTGATCAATCCTCTGACAGCAACACTCAGTCCTCATGAAATCCATATAAGAGCAGTCTAATGACTATCATAATTAAAATAACATTGAATCACACGCAATCACCGTAATATTTTCATGTAGGTTCATAAAAACGAGGTAAAATACACCCAGAAGATTATGAATCACATTTACTGACAGAATAAATCACCATGGTAACTTATTCGGCCCGGCTTTCGTGCAACCGACTCAAGGCTAAGTTGAGCCAGGAGAACTGACATAGCCCGGCTTAATGCCTTATCCTAGTTTCATACGACAGGCCCCAGATGTTGAATGTTTTTGAACGTCTGTCAGATTCTCCGCTGTTAATTATCAAAAAAGTGGCAAACATTGGAATGAAGGGCTATGACTGGTTTACAGGTCAGCCTCAGGCAGAACGAGGTGATACAGGTACATGTATCACCATCACTGCCTGACTGCGTGGAAATGTTTTCATAAGGCCATGAAATTCATCAAGGGGCTGTTTTATGGGATCATAAATGTGTAATAAATATAGAGCCTCAGGTCAAAGAGTTGTTAAGGGTTATATGCATGAGATTTTAAACATTAATATGGCAGCCAACAACTATTTTCTATGTAAAGACATGAAGCGGTAATGGCAACCTGAGAGGAGAATGGGGTCACACCCCCTCCGTGTGCTGCACTCCTTGAGTTTCTCAGTTTTGGTCCCGTTTTCTCCTTCCTCTCCCTATGGCGTCTTTCACACTAAAATTAGCGGGTATAACCCAGGATTTTTAAAAAAACCCTAAAAAAAGTGGGAGTCAACACCATTCCCATTACTAGTGGTTGTTATTTAGCATATTTTACTTTGGTTGCATTGAAATAAATGACCTTAAGCACTCTACCCTCATTTTTAAGGATGCCTACACACACACACTCATGTTTGTTTGTTTTGTGCAGGTTTACCAAGAAAGACGGCGCCAACGCTGACTAGCAGTGATGGAAACATGCAATTTGCATGTCGTACAAATCTCACAAATACCGTAGACGCACCTGTCATTTCCTCCACCACCGTGCTATTAAACCAGAGACAGCGTGACTACACCTACATTTTATACAGTCCATGTGTTGCACACAGCAAACGCTGAGCGGGTGCCGTACAGTGAGTGAAATAATGAGTGAATACGTTTTTTTTCCCCACATCCCAAATGGAGGCTGTGACACTGAAGAGAGCACCAACCAATAGATGAGGCACAATATTGTACCAGTCTGCACGACAGCTGGCTGGGTTGTTTTTTTTGTTTGTTTGTGTGTTTGTTTGGTTGGTTCTCCTTAACACAGAGTTATTTCAGTTGTGTTTTTAGAGGTGGCATTCTCCACTTTATGCTAATGGTAGGTCTTGTGGAAGTAAATATTGCATATTTAACCTTTAGCTGCCGAAAACCAGCGGTGGTCTGAGGAACTGGGCCACACCAGCTTAGGGCAGAGCAGTTACACGCCTTGGACCGTGACACTCAAAATACAGGTGGAGCCTTAAGGCAAAAGACCTCAATACTGCATTGTTATCTTCCACAGCCATTAAAAACACCAGCAGACTGGTTCGAGTGACAGGGAAAATTGGAGAACCTGCTGAGCTGGTGAAAAAATAAACACAATCACCTCAGTGAAATGCTTGCAAATGTCCATGGTGTAGAAACGAAACAAAACACTGCTCACTTACTGTAGCTAAGCTCTAAAGTCTCTAAAATCAAAAGTCATTTTTTAAGTAGCCACATCTTGACTAATATGACACTCACATATGTCCTCCTTAGATGTTCATGTGAAGGATGAGGCAGACGGGAAAAGACTTATATGATTGCATGGATCAGAGGAGGAGGAGGGCAAAAACGAGAAAACACCGAGCAGCTGACGAGTACAGAAGCCATACGCCACCTTGACAGGCAGATATCTTAGCTACGCACGGGATCAACCTCGGGGGACGTCTGACTAATTTCCTGTGAAAACAGGCAGCGCAGGACACAGTGGGTGGAGGTATAACACAGAGAGTAGAGAGCTAGAAAACTATTTTCACTTCCTGGAGCACTTTCTCTCATCGGAGTTTGTTCCATTGGCAGCGCTGACATGGGACAGGGGGGACAGGGAGAGAGGCGGGGGAGGGGGTGGAGGGATTCGAACAGCGGTGGTTGAGTTGTGTCTCGGCTGAAACAGCTGCGATTCAGACAGACATCTCCGCGTCTGCCGAGCAGTGTTGACTGTACATGATTATTCAGCACGGCTCCTCATCTGCATCTTGTCTGGAACACTCTGGCCCCATCATGCTCTTGTCTGTCTGTCTGTCTGTCTGTCTGTCTGTCTGCAGACTCAATCAACATAAACACATTTATACCTTTTGTACTGATACGATTCCTGAAAACTTTACCCGACCACGACTGACTGTCACTCTAACTTTTTAAACTAAGCCTCAAAGCTACAGGTGATTTTGCTGCTGTTGTTTGGTCTTTGTGAACACTGTAACATCATTGTCAAGCAGTACTATCAGACCTGACCGCTGGCAAGAATTGTCTTCCGAAACTCTTCGTGGGCACTCGTGTGTTTTCAATCATTCTCCAGCTGTCTTGCTTGACCAGTGCACGAGAGGGATGGACAACATGTCAACACAACCATGACGATGAACACAAAAGTTTGTCCACATCACTAAACAAAGACAAACACACTTTACCCCAATGTCCATACCACTAACATCGCGTGAAACATTTTTGATAAACAGATATTGCAAATTAGCCACGAGGCTGCGGGGGTCAATAACATTTATATTCCAATCATCCGCGCGATACAACGGCAAACAGTACAACGGCAAAGTCATCTGCGTCGCCCTGATTAGTGAAGTACACAAGCAGGAGAATGCAATTGTCTGTTGACACAAGGAGCACACTTGTCTAGCAGAGGCCTGTGTCGAACAGAGCCAGCCGCCGATAAATATGGACAAATATTCTGACAGAAATGGGAAGGTCACTTCATCAGCGGGGATGTGTTGATAAACAATGGCAGTCTTGATTAGCAGACGCTGCTGTCAAGGACAAGCGCACATCGGGGCCCCCGTCAAATCAAGAGAGCAACGAACGAACGAACGAACGAACCAACGAACGAACGAAAGAAAGAAAGTACGAAAGAAAGAAAGAAAGAAAGGTGAAAGAGTGAAAACTGGGGTTGTTCTCAGAAAGGTCAGGCTGATTGTCTCTGCCCAAATATGCTGGCCTTTTCAAAATTAACTTGGCAAAGGCGATATTTTCCACAAAGCCGGCATCATGAATCAAAGAAGCATCTATAGTTCATCCCTGAAAGCAAAGCTACATCCCTCCCCGTGTGCTCCGCTCTCTTTGCTGACACTCCACCCTCACGCATATAGAGCTGACATCTTCAGTAATTATGTAATTAACACCGTGGCAGGTCTAATTTCAGAGATAGTGCGTTATAATTGCATTCAGTCGTTCATTAGTTAGGCCAAACATTCGATACTCTGCGCAGGTGCAGCAGGGGGCCAAAGGCTACTTGTTTTTTGGAATGCAATTGCCGTGTCAATGACTCGATTGGTTTCTGCTTGATAACGCTGACAGGACAGGTTTTTGTAATTTACCAATAATTACCCTCACTCTTGGATACAATAAAAAAAAGAGTGGTCGCTGCTTAGATAAACCAATCAGGGTGTGCTCCTTCTGGTCCCTGCCTTCTGGTCGGCTTGTCTGGGGTGAATAATGTCCAGAGGACTGTGCTCGACTGAATTAAATATTACAAAGACAGAAAAAAAAAACAAAAAAAACAGAAAACAAATGTTACAAAGGAGCAGAACATTTTGTCTTCCTGATGCAGGTGTAATATCGCATTAAATGATACTAAAGCAGTAATTATCGGAGTGTTAAAGGCATGTGAGGAAAACAGGCAAAACACACATTGTTGAATGTGATGCATTACACTAGTCAAAGCAGGAGTGTGTCTCTGGGAGCTGTTTTTAATAGATTTTTTAAACAACACTGGCAGCCGGTAAGCTACATGAACAGATAATAAAGTAGTAGCTTCTGACTGCAGCAAATAGTTTCCTGGGTTTAGACTTTTAATGGGTAGAAGTGCCAACAGCTGGCAAAACCCGTGCAATTTAAACTGGGTGGAACACTTTTTGCCCGCAATTTTTTTCATGTTGCAACTAAATTCATTTAAACAAACTTTTCCCTCTTCAATCTACACAGGTTCTGTCAAGAAGGCCCCCATTTGCCTATCTGTCTGTTTGTAAGCAGCATAAAGTTAAGGACATAATTGAATGACATTTTCCGGTGATGTGATGAGTACTGCTCGAGGAAGAAATAATTAGATTTTGGCTCGTGATCTAGATACGGATCCAGATCCTGGATTTTTTTTCTCTCCCCTAGTTGTTATCTGTGTGAAATCGCTATGTTTTTTATTCCCTTTTATGCAAATGTATTGAAAAGGGAAAAACTCTGGGTTGTATGTAGTAATTTTCGTGTTCGGGATAAAGGTTTGTCCCAGTTTTCATTAGAACAATATTTGCTCAGTCGAGGTCCAGTGTCTCAGTCCCTACCACTACCGTGCTCCAGGTTTGAGCTGGTATTGTGTAAGTGATGAGTGTTGCCTGGTTTCCTCCAGACATGATGCTCATAATTGAGGGCAAACAGTTCAATCTTGGTTTCATCAGACCAGAGAATCTTTTTTGTCACAGTCTGAAAGTCCTTTAGGTGCTTTTTTGTAGGCAAGATTTAATCTGTCTTTAACTGCAGCTTCTGTCTGGCCACTCTGCCACAAGGGAGTACTGATGTGTCATGTCAAATCCCCTTTATTTATGAAGCGCAGAACACTTTCAGAAGTTATATTGGGTAAGTTGTTGTTTATAGCAGATCGACATCATTATTTCTAATTTTTATTCTTTTAGATTTCTGATTGTATTCTTCATAATATTTCTTTATGGATTCTTTGCTTCGTGGCATATACAATATTTATAGTCTATTTCAACATGGGAAGTGCTTTGTTTGGCCAGATGAACAAATAGTCCTTTCAGTCAAAAGCAAAAGAACTCTTAAAAACAATCAATGCTGTGTAATATTTTTTGAAGTTTTCCAAAAATCTCTATCTTAACTTAGTTTTCAATGTCAATTTTTCGAGCTGCAGGATTTAATATAGACTGTTATGTGCCTGTTCAAATCAGTGGAATTTAACACAGGTAAATATTCACTGAGTGTAAATTCTGGTGGGGAGAAATTAATTTCGAAACATTTTTACATTAGCCTGTAACATAACAAAATGTTAAAAATGTGAAAAGGTCTAAATGAATTCTCAACACTGTGTCATGAAATGGAATTTGGCCCTGGTAAAAAAAAAAAAAAGAAAAAGTTTTTATCTGATTAGACATATCTCACTATCATGACATTACAGGCTGGTTAGACATACAGACAATTTGGTCCCAGTAACACCAGCTCTGTCCCGGTCCCTGTGATGATTTCTTCAATTAAGCCTTCCTGGCAGAGGAGGCCAAATGCTTAACTAGGCAGAATTGGAGCTGCCACTAGCTAGAGGTAGCAATGGGCTCCACTTCAACAGCTCATTCATCAGCCCCAGCACTACCACTGGGCCACCTGTTCTGACACCACGCAGAGGTGGAGTCATTTGCATTCCACTCCAGCCGTCCTCTTCCCCTTTCCTCACTTGCTCCCCCCTCCCCCCCTCTCTTACTCTCTTTCTCTGGCTATACAACTTTAAAGTTCCTCAGTTCAGCTCTGGCAGCTCTGGCAGATAATTGAATACCAGGGTTTGATTTAGTTTGAAATCAATTTGGGAAGGGGCTTTTCATTCATTATGCTCCTTGGCTTTGGTACTATGTCTAAAATCCCTCAAACTTTGGCAGGGGCTCGAATATCGTCAATTCAAAGTGAAATTAAGCAGCCCTGAGTTGGATTGACAGGCAAGGAGAACATGATGGTACAGGGAGGGACTGTTGTCTAGGGAATGGGTGGATCCAATGCCTCTCCTCTCCTCTCCTCTCCTCTCGCCTCGCCTCTCCTCTCTCCTCTCCTCTCCTCTCCTCTCCTCTCCTCTCTCCTCTCCTCTCCTCTTTGTCACCACCAGGTGCTGCTGTGAAATAAGGAGAGAGGCGTCGACAGGAGGCAGCCATGCACAGAGCTTGACATTTTAGCCAGCTCCCTGCAGACACATATGGCAAGTGCGGGGGTGGATGTGTGTATGCCCTTATGCGATACAATTTGCTTCCGTGAGCACGCATGCATGTGAGTGTGAATGCTTGTATTTTTGGTGTAGATACACAGCACGAGTCAATATTTACACATCTGTTTCCTTGTGTTAATCTTAACAAGTCTATGCCCACGAAAGTGAAGTAACTTTGTGCCAACAGCTGATTGGTATCTACAACCATGTGACGACATCTACCTGACAACAAGGCTGACACGTTGACCAGGGCCAGCTATAAATCAATGTAATGCATTATACAAAATGTTTGACTGCATAATGTACCATTATACCGTGCCGTATTTGAAAACGTCCTGGTGCTGCTGCTGAAAAGAAATATGAAAGTGCTTCGGCAGAGCACATTTGCCAAGCACTTTTCTGGGTGTAAAAATGCTCTTTAGCAGAGACTGGAGGGTTGAATAGAAGCTTTCAATAAAGAAAAGGGATAGCACTGTCAAGCAAACAACTGCAAGTGTGCCTTTACTGAGAGGGATGCACAAATGGACGCTCAGCATCAGGACCACTGTTGGGGACATCAGTGACAAAAATCACTTCAGGTTTTCTCCACTTTAAAAGCAATTTCTTCCTTTGGAGCTAAACCTTACAACTCAACCCTGAAACCCCCTTATCTTCTCGTGTGCTCAACTCAATTGTCATCTGACTGGCTTGAGGCTGTGTTAGATTGTTAAAGCCCCCTGAATATGCTAATCTGTGGGCTGCTCTGACCTTGGGAGAGTGTGTTTGCAGGGTGTCAGACCCCCTAATTCATCAGAGACAGGCCATTAACTAGCTATCCAGCCACACAAACACAAACTAAGAGAGGAAAGAAAGTTCTCAGGGAAACAGCGGCAGCCCTCGTTCCTGAGATATCATTAGTTACTGCCTTTCAAAACTGCTGAATTGGGACACTTACCTGACTTGCCCCATTTTTTGCACCACAAGAGCCAGGATGTTGATGAATGGTTGTATGAAACTGTCACTACTGGAAAATGAAGAGAACAGGGTTGAGGACACATCCAAGCCAAATGTTTCAACATTAGGGACTAATATAGAAACACAAATGATGGCCAAACCACACATATTTCATCCGTAGTTTTCATGTTTACTTTGGTAAATGAATGGCACACGAAATTAAAACCAAAGATTTGTAATAACTATGCACAGATATGTTCTGAATCCCTCTTGAGAGAATTAGTGAATAAAGGACAGGCTATGTAAATTGAGCATTTTCAAACAAGTTCCCTAGATGGCAAGGGGTTGCCACGTGAGGTCAGCGGTTGTGAACTACCTCATATATCTAGATGCCAAGTGAGATGGAATAGTAATTACTCCTGTGCGGAGACACAGCCTCTGTCTTGTATGCGGCCATGATTGACAGCCTCAATAAGAGACTCGCTCCGCACCCCCTGCCTTCCGCCTACACGCCCCTGTGACGACTGGTCAAACCAATCGTCTGGTGCCCCTCGGGCGGGGGCATGGGTGACACCCCCTCTGATAATCCTGCCCGTCACATCCATCATGCCACCCTGCTCACCCCATGAGAGGGGCACAACCGAGGGAATCTAATCAGGCAGTCTAATTGAGGAGCGGGGGCCAGCCAATACCCGAGCTGGAAGGCTGGCTTTGCCTGGGCAGGCTCAGGGGACGTCAATAACACTCAGCGGGTGTCGATTCATCAGACCTCCTTAATGTCATTAGCCCTGAGAGGTTTGCTCCCCCCCCCCCCCCCCCCCCCCCCCATCTATCTATCTCATTCTCTCATGCCTCAAACTTTCTATCACTCACTTTCTGTTGCTTCTTCTTCTTGTCTTCCCTCCTGTCTCTGAATCTATCCGTCTCCCACTCTCATTACCCTCTCGCTCAATCTTTCCATAGGTAATAATATATTCACCTTGCATAACAAGTGCAGGACTTGCCTCAAGAATGTTACATCTGTGAGTTCCTGTTTGGAAAAGAAGCATGTGTGTGTTCAGGCTGCACCCCCCGAGTCTTTTCTGTCCTCCTCCTCCTCCTCCTCCTTCTTTCTTTGCCTGCCTCCTGCTCCGTCCACTCTGCCCCAGTATGTTCTTCCGCTTGCTCTCCAACAACATGTGGCGCATATTCCAGCTGTTTATTAAACAAAGCCAGAGCTTCCTAGGAGCAGGTGATGCAGTCAATTACTCCACAATTACCTGGGTAATTATGCAAAGGAGGAGAGAGGAGAGCAGAAGCAGAGGGATGAGGAGGACCTTGGCAGAGGTGGATCAGCTGCATTGGCAGTGGTTGGGGCCCAGAATGGCAAGCGATTGAGACCTTGAAGTGACAGCGCCAGAGAGAGTGCCGCTACAAAGGACGATGTGCTCCCGCCACCTGCCAAAAACATACACTTACACACACATAAACAACCGCAAAACACAGCTTCCAAACACTCCGCTTCTGCCCCTGTACACTGACATCCCGACGTCTGTGTGTATGCAGCTTTTTCGCGGGTGCTCAAGCCTGCTGTTTTTGACTTAGACAATAACTCCGCGCCGTCTCTGTGTTTTCCCACTGTGTGACAAACACTCTCATTGACAACTCGGTGCTTTATACCTAAGAGGCAACAATGACAGGAGGGGAGGAGACAGAGAGAGGCGACATCGGGTGGTAAGGATGAAAGGTGAAGGAAAGGAGAGGAGGAAATGGGGCATAAGTGAATGAGAATGTACACATTCACACTAATTAGTGTTGAACATAGTGGAGGTGCTAATTTCTTTGATTTTGCTTTCAAGATTATTCCGACAATAAAAAACTGTTATATTTTATGTAACAAAATGTACATTTTGTTGTTCTCAAAGCCCATTTCCTATCATGAAAAGCTTGTGGACTGTTTTACCCACAGACAAGGCAACTGACAAGCACGTCTTGGGGTAAATTGAGCCACACAGTAACTATTTTGAAACAAAAAGTGTCAGATAGAAGAAGAGAGCTTGGCATATTGCCTGCCATTGGAGCTTTATGCAGTTGGATTGAAAATATTTTCACTGGCAGGGTGAATAGTAAATTGCTTAGTGTCAGCTCATCACTTAAGGAGGATTGTTGGTGGGTATGATACTTCCCAGCACATGGCTTCTGCAAAACCCCCGCTTCATGCCCTCCAAGCATTCTGACATGAGACTGTGGCTGGAGTCCTGTCTGTGGACACTAAGCTTTCAGTCCTGACTCCCAAAACTCTTCAATTTGGCTGCAGATTAATTTAAAAATCCCCCATCAAGAGGGAGGTTAACTGACCAGCTAAAGTAAAAATGACCACATTGTACTTTTGGAACAGTTGAGGGAAAAGTGTGGCAGAAAATACTTGGTTTTCTTTCTTTCTTTCTTTTTTTTTTACAGCAGATGAGATAGTGAGTTTACTGTGATCCTGGGAAAAAGCACAATATTTTTCATGATAAATTGTTCAAAAGAGAAAACACATTTGTCCTTGGGAGAATTATGTTTCTTTTGTTTATTTATTTATTTCGCCGCTGTTCATCTGTCCGCCTATCGGCCTGTGTGTCTAGAAGAGGGTCAAAAAAAAATTGTGCGCTCACGTGACTATTGTGTGTTAGTGAAGATGGGCATGAGGGAATTACCTCACAGCTCTGTATCTCAAATCTGTGGGATTAAGCTCCATTAAACATGGTGCGCCGCCAAGCTTTATCTCGGGATTTCACTCTGAGACAGTGCAGCGCACACACGGAGGAGGGAGGCGGGAGCAGGACATAGCGATGAAACGTCCTTCACCTTTATCGACCAAATTATATATAAATATATATATATATATATAAAAAAGTAGAGATGAGAAAAATTGCTCGCCTGTTCCACAGTACAATAGTGGAGGGGAGAGCTTGGGCATCTTACACTTGTGTGTGTGTAGCATGCTTAAACATCCAGACAGCCACTCCAACACTGTCCACTGCCTCCTGGCACACACACATTTACACACATTCATATTCTGCACTTAATAAGAACCAGATATTTTATTATAGGAACCTTTGCACTTTCACTTCCCTCGCACACGCACATGTTAAACATATAAAGGAAGCAGATTTACACATGCACAATCAAAAGCTCTTTGGCTTCAAGAGTAAAGTGTGACAAATCAATCGGTGTTTTTTTTGTGCTTTCCTATTAAGTAGTAATATTTTTGATGTAATTGAAGTGTCTTATTAACTTA
Source organism: Solea solea (assembly GCF_958295425.1). NCBI lineage: Eukaryota > Metazoa > Chordata > Actinopteri > Pleuronectiformes > Soleidae > Solea > Solea solea. Next base: position 6,566,370 of record NC_081144.1, read on the forward strand.
AGTGCAATGTGGGGAGAAAGAAAAAAAAAAGGCACCCTTATATTTCTTTGCAAAAGGTTCATCGTCTGGGCTCGGTGTCATTTGAATAATCAATACGTCTGATTTTCACATTAAGACACCGTCAGTGTTCTCACCGAGGAAATGAACCCAACCTTTTGCTGAATGTGTTAAGTGTAAAGCCTGAGAAAGAAAAAGGAAAAGTGAGCCTGCTGGGAGTCAGGGTGGTCCTGTGATGAACACCTCCTGTGTCCTCCTTTCATCCTCGTTCTCTCTCCCTCCCTCCTCTGGGCTGTTATTGATCTGATCTCCTCTCTCAACTGGAGCCATGATTCATGTTGTTCCTACTGGCCCTCACTCAGCACACATAGACACAGCTCAGTCATGCCCTCCCCTATCTATCTGTCCATCTGTCTCTGCCTGCTCTCCCTTGCTCTGCCCTCAGGCTAGTCAGCCTGCTGTCCACATCGGGCACCATGGCCTGGTTTGAGCCTATGAATTATTACTGTTATTATTATTATTATCATTACTATTATTATTATTGTCGTTATTATTATTGTTATTATCCCATGAGTGTCTGGTGCTGGATGAAAAAAATCTCGGTCTTACAGTGATACCAATATTACGGTTTTGAGGGTTTTATCTACAGATACCACTTTTTTTCTTTGCTTTTACAAAATTATACTCGCCTGTTTTGCTTTTATTTTGAAAATACGTGCACACAGCTCACATGGTACCTGCAGTTTGGCAAACATGTGCATTGTTTGCTCAAATTCTGGTCACATGACATTGGTTTTGCATGTCTGTCTCAACAGAATGTGCTTGCTGATGTTTGTTTTTTTAGGGTTTAATTTAGGGAACAAGTTTCTTTTTCCAATATCTGATCCATTGATTTTGACCAGTATCTGATCTACTGTATATGATATTTGATATTGTATCCTTTAAGGATGAATACATTGTGAATGTATTAATGGTAGCTTGTATGTAGCTCTGTGATATTACTGATTAAGGCATTTTATCTGAAACAAAAGGAAATAATCCATTTTGTCTCTCATAGTGTCATTCAAATGCAGACTGTTCATTTTATTGAGTAAAAAAAAAACAACCCAAAAAAACACAAAGCTGGACACTGAGGCAGAGAGGAGAGGGAGAAGAGAGAGGGAGAGAGAGAGAGATACCGAGAGACAGAGATGTGTATAAGACTTGCAGCAGCAGGAGCACATAAAAGCCCAGATTCAGCCAAGGCCCCTGCTCCAATGTGTAGAAATTAATTGAGTGAAAAAAATCTGCTGTTTAAGGTTGAAGTGGGTTATGGGAGGCAGTGTAACAATTGTTTTCTGTTTGCCAGCGGCTATATATCGTTCATTCCGACTTTCTCTCTCCTCTCCGCTCAGCACTCGGCTCACCCTCGCTCTCTCCCTCCCTCCCTCCCCATCTATCCACCTTCTAAGCGTCTCTTGCTCCTTCCTCTCCCTTTCATCAGTCTTTTATTTTCCACAGTCCACAGTCTTTTTGATTCATTTTTATCTCTCCCATTTTCATCAGTCACATAGGAAATTCGTTTTAGGTATCTTTAAATGTAATTTTCCTGCAATAACAGACTCAATTTATGAAAGGTGGTTTAACTCTATGTGTTCACATGTGTACACTTAGTGTGTAACTTCACTCACATATTATTGCATGAGGCACAGACACAGTTATCCCCCCGAGAGTGTTTCACTGGGACTAAACAAATGCAAATGCAATTTGTGTGCAAGGGTATCCATGTGTGTCAGTGTATCTGTAGACATACATGCATCATTATTTTGGTGACAGTGACATTAACAGGGGACCAGTGTCGACACACAATGCCGAACAAGCTAGGCACCCCCTTGGGCTTAAACAAATGACTCATTCTCGCTTTAAATGTGAAACAGAAATCCACAGAAGTCTCTGTGATTGCGTTTTTTAGTCCAGCAGCAACAACTAAAAAAAAATATGTAAAGCGTGTAGAGCTCAACAAAACGAGCAACAAAAAAGACAAACAGAAACAACCCAAATGAACAGAATGTTGGGGGGACGGGAAACCCAACAGAGAATCTATTAGTTGAGAAAAACGTAAGAAAACATGATAGGACAAAGAAATACAAAGTTAAGACTAACAAATAAAACAAGGCCAAATAATGAAGCGTTCTTATTTCATCTGTCGCCCAAAGCAGAGGAGTTAAAGCTGTTTCCTGAGTTAAACTCCTCTTTAGCAACTCTTTCATGTAAATATGATCCCTTTCAATATCACTCTGTGGAAAGCACAGTTGCTCGTGCTTTATAATTCTATACAAACACTTAGCCATTCTCTTTGAACTTCACTGCTCCATTTATTATACCTCCTTTGAAGAGTGAATGTTAGCGCATTGGAACATTTTGATTTTTGTAGTTATTAAATGTAACACAGCAACAAATTATGTCTCAACCTCTGTGTTGCTGGTTAATAAAACATAGACCATGTGCCGTATTCCAGCAGAATGAACGGCCAAAGCCAAAAGAGAGATAAATGTAGCCGCTGGAAGAGTGAGAGACGCTGGACTTTTACAAATTTATCTCACTGCAAACATCAATGCACAAATATGTTTTGCAGATGAGGCAGAAAAGCGCTTGTGGAATGTGTGGGGTGAGCTCGACTGCCTTTTTGAATAAAGGGGAGATAATGTCGCTGGATAATTCCAACTCAAAGAGCCTCTGTGTGTAGTAGTATCCTAAACACCAGTGCTGCACTTCCTATCTGCAGGATATTAGAAGAACCAAGTGTTCCAGAGCCAGCAGGGGAAAGAGGAGATCTGAAGAGAGCTGATGCTCTTGACAGAGGGGTTTGCCTTCTCTACAGGAATGGCTTCATAGTAACAGAGACCAGCAGAGTAAGCGGCTTTTTCAAAAAGAAGAAGCAAGTGGAGGTGAGAAAGAGAGGGAGTGAGAGGGGGAAAAGGAACACGATAAAGCACGATGAGGAGAGAGGTAAGCTCGCAGATTCAGGAAAAGGCTTATTCTGAAGAGATATCCAAAACATTTCAGGCAATCTATAAAATGTACTTTGTAGTTCTTTGGGGCAGAATCCCACTTTGATTCTACTCAACACTCGGACCCCAGATAACCCTTTGGTCTTGGTCCACGGACAGAAATGGCCCCAGAAATGTGGGAACCAACCAAAACTGGTTGCACATCATTACACTAAAACTCTGCAAAGGACTTGCACTCTGACATAAGCGAGGTACGAGTTGGAGTCATGCTAAAACTTCTCGCTTTCCTTTGAACTGCTACCTTTAAATTCAAGTGAATCAGCTGCAGCGGTTTGAGGTCAGGACCAGAGTTTGCCATTCAGTTGATAACACTGCATGTTGTATCACCCGGTAGTGGGGCTTTCCAGGCAGTATGAATCACTGAAAAGTATTCCAGCCTGACATGAGAAATAGTAGAATGCAGAAGCCTTGGTAAAAGTTGCTTATTAACATAAATTCTAGGCCCTATGTTGCCCAGGGATCTGTGTTTCGCTCACGAGACTAAACAAAAGGAGAATTCACACACTAAGAGCAAAGCACAGAGTCATGCAAAGCCCATTCACTGCCTGCAGTGCTCTGTTTTTCACACTCTTTCTGCAAACTCTTTTTTGCCCCTGCTTTGCATATCAGCATATCCACCAATCCCAGGGGGGTTACATATATCAAAAACTGGCTAACTCAGTTGATTTGGTGTGCCAACAGTATTAATGAGGATAATGAAGCGACATGCGAAGAACGAGGAAGCTTCTGTCGCAAAAGAGGATTTTTGCCGCGTGTCCCCAAAGCAACAGTCATAAGGATTCAAGTTATTTCCACTCTCTCTCTCTCTCTCTTTTTTACAGTGTTCCATTATTCTTTTGAATTACATTTCACAAGTGAAATGAAGGTGTGGACGTGTTTTTTCCCCCCTTTTTTAATGGGCCACGTTCAGAAGCCCAGATAAAGCCCACTCTATAAATTGAAGTCAAAACTCCTCAAATTAAAATGCTTCTCCTTCAGTTTTCTCACCATCCACTTCACAGTAAAGTTGGGAACCCCTGCGGAGTTGCCTCAGCACGACAACACGGCGACATGTGGCAACAAGTGGTAAATTAAATTACAGGAGCTGTCGATAATGCACAGCTTTTTGACAGGCTCCTTATACGTTCGCCTCCTACAGCAACCTTTCCGTATTTAGCCGCTCGAATCGCGTTGCTGGATTGAAATAATGATAGCAGGGTCAGCATGAAAGGCAGACTGAGCGCTTAACTGCTGCTGAGTGATTTGGCAAAAGACACAAAAGCGGAAAACTAATTACTGTGGGCCTCAAGGAAAACCGTGGGTAACGTTGACGTTCCCAATGCTGGGGGTACGGCGTTCACGTGGGAAGGCTTTGGTTTTGTCACTAATAACAAGATAATAACAACAACATGTACCTATACCATGCATGGCAATGGTACGATCTAACACTCGACGCTTCTAAGGTGTGACTTCATTATCATTGTACTACGAAGCCTTTTCTCTCCCTTTAAGTTTGTGTTTACGTTATAAAATTCTCATCACAATTATTATTCTACGAGCCTGAATAAATGAGAAGACCGCGTTCCTCCTGTGCCCATGCAACCGCTCAAAGACTATTACTCTATGTGAGAGCAGAAGGTTAGGAGTTATAACCATGGTAACCATTCTTTAAAATATCACATGCAGATTGGTCTTAACTCCTCCACAATCAGGAAATTCAAAAGGGAAGAGCAGGCTGTGTGAGCTTCGAGGCAATGGAAAAAAAAAAAATCTTGAATAACAAAGCAGGCTCCAGGAGAAGAGAGAAGACAATGGAAACAGGAATCGATTTACTGTCTTTACAGAGCAGGCAACAGACTGTTGTCTAACAGACAGCCTATAAGTTTGAATAAAAATGGAAAATACTAACTTTTTCGCTTGGGGCTTTGTCTGTATCAGTAATCTGATCTTAATTTCACAGTTGACTTGGGGCAGGAGGGAAGCATGCACGGCGTCACCTCTTCTCTGAAACAGGGGTTTGTTTAGTGCCCTCTCACATCTGGCCACGCAATCTGGTGATATCACCCGCTGCATCTATAAATCAGTTATACCACTGCGACTGAGAACACATCCAGGACCACAGAGATACTCTACGCTACGTACCCAGGTGCCGATGAAATTGTGAAATTGTTATTTATTTGTCCCCGCCAATTCAAGCAGAAGACTAAGGGTGTGTACACATTCCAACCAGCACCTTAGGACAATCAATAAGACACCAATTTGCTTGGATGGACAGAAAAAATTCAACGTTGCCAGCAAAAGTATGGGCCAGACAGACGAGTTAAATGTTGAAGGTCATGTGATATTGAAAGCCAATGCAGTGTAGCATCCGGCATGCATCCACAAGCATCCACTCCATTACAACATTAGCAACTAATGTTTTGACATTTGTCTTCATTATTATCAATGAACAGAGGCGATTGAGCCACCAGCATGCTCCATTACCCTCCTTCATTGCACAGTTGCACAGTTGAAATCACACATTAGGGTGGATCCAACATGAAATGACAACTTACGGGGGCTAAAGATGCACCAGCTGATTATTTAGGTGGTGGAGGGCGAGCGAGTCGGTCGTCGGGACGGCGGGGTGGAGCTGGGGCAGGCATGGGAGTTAGGGAGTTGGTGGAGAACTGTATTGGCATTAAAGTCTGTGAAGTGTGGGGGCACGGAGCAGCACGGAGCAGCACAGAGCAGCACAGCACACCTTAAGAAGAGAAGCTCATTTCAATCGGTATAATTAGCCTGTGGTAATGAAATAAGTCAGAGGCAGCACCACCTTCACTTAAGAGAAAATCGATCTACGTTTGAGGGAGTTTATTAAAGCTTAGGAATAATGGGTGATAGGATAGAGAGGGTGGAGGGGATGGGGAGCTGAGCCCGCATGACTAGTTAATCAGGTAAGAAGAGGTGGTACCGGTGGGGCAGAAGCATGACAAGACGTACCAGCGGCAGTTTGTCAAAGCAGTTGTGTTGTCGGTCTTTGCTTTTTTCACAGGAAGAAGCCCGGGGATACTAGAGCTATATTCTACAGGATTAAAATGACATAGCTCTGTGGGAAAAAAAGAAGGAAATCACAAGGTGGTGTAACAGAGAACCCTGATTGATAGACAAGCAAATGTACATCATTGTTATGGTGCTTGCAGAGATTCCCGTACAGGTTTGGTCACGGCTAGGAGTTGGGAAACAACTTGAGCTCGGTTAGAGCGGCGTGCAGCGAGACAGTCACTGATGGACAACTGTCCTCAAGTACCCTAAATGCATACAGGTTGCTAGGGGTTCTGCTTGCTCATTTATCCAGCCGTCTGGCCAACTCACCTGGAGTGATGGGGGAGACGTCAGGAAGGCAGGCTGCTATTTCACGGCCTGTTAAGCGCTAATGCCGCAACATGCCCTGCGCTCCAATTTTAGGGAACAGGGAGCATTACCGCCCAACTCAAGGTTCTGTCCGTCTGGACCGTGGACTTGGAGAGTGGGGTGGGGGGGGGGGGGGGGGGGGGGGGGGACGAGGAGCAGAAAAGGGAAAGACAGGTGGGAGTGGAGAAGAACAATGAACGATCTAGCAAAAAAAAATTAAAAGATTAAAAAGAGGAATGAAAGACACAGAGGGAGGAGGAGGAGGAGAGAAAGACACACAGAGAGAGAAAAAGAGCAGAGCTTTGGTTTACATGGGCTGCTGAGCCAGCACTGCAGAGCAGACAGGACACCAGCAGCACTCACTGACATCGACTAGTGCCACGCAAGGCTGCATCTCGTAGGCCTCTGAAGGCCTCTCACTCCTGGACTCACAGCCTCTCCCTCACCCGAGCCCCTGAACATCACTCGAGTGAAACACCCACAACATTTGTCCTCTCTGGGCACTAAACCTGGCCCATGTAATAACCACAGAACCTCTATTAAGCACTGGGGGAGTGGGGAATTGGAGCAGCTAGAGCACAGCATGAGTGATGTAAAGAATCTCCTGTAAAACAAGGACGGTTGTGCTCAAGTTATGTCAACTCTTTGTGCCCTGCCTGGTGATGGTATCACATAAATTATGTATTTAAATGGACCTGTCTCCTCTCTTTCAAATAGAGTAGTAAGCGGAAATAATTGCTCCTTTGCTCTCGTGTGGCCTCATACGTTCTCTGAGCAGAGGCCAAAGGTCAAGTCCTTTGTATGTGCTTATGGTAAGCATGACTGTGCATGATGGGTTCCAGGGGCTCGTCATAGGCTGGTTACAGCGGTATAATGGATCACCTATATGTCAGTCCCAAGGAGGGAGGTCTTTAAAGGACATGACTCAGGTCTTCTAGGACTGCAAAATGCAAACCCATGCAGAAACGCAAAACACAGTTTTCAGCGACGGACTGAAACCACAACAACGTGGACTGGGACACTGACGCCATCCCAAGAAAACCATCAGAAACCTAAATTTGTCGGCAAAGTTTATGCGCTGATAACAAGTATTAGTACCAGTTATAGTAATAGTTGGCCGTCAAGGTCGTCAAGATCAAACGACATGATGATTTGTCTGTTTTTGCATCCAGTATGTGATCATGGTACAGACGTGATTGTAGGTTATTATTATATTGTATCAGTTAATAAAACATTAGATGAAGGGTGGCCGTTTTTTTTCCTGTGCTTCCTCTCTCTCTCTCTCTCTCTCTCTCTCTGTACAAGTATAAACAAAAAAATCACATGACCGACTTCAGGTTACAACTCTTCCCTTTTCCGACTGCTCATAAACGACGGACGGTTATTATTACTGATGGCTGTTATCCAAGGAAAGCTCAGTGTTAAAAAGTAATGGTGTAGACACACACACACACACACACACACACATGCCTGCGAGCCGCAGCAGAGCCGCTCTGCAGCTGCCACGCACAGGTGAGGTAAGAGTGGTGCCTGATGCAAGAGGTCTGTCAACTCATTCCTTCTTGTTATATCATCGCTGGTCAAGTTGACTGTTCGCGGCAGCCTAAAACGACCCTCGGGCCACCGGCAAATGTCCCTGTGCTCCCAGCGGGCCGCAGAGAGTCTCAGCGGCGTAACACAGCACAGGCAATGTAAGCATCGTATTAGTACGTACACTATGTGAGATAGCGGTTACAGTGCGAGTTCTCTGAGCTCCCATGTGGCTTTGCAGTCCTACATCGGTTTCTGCCTGTTCTCTCTCTGTCTCCACTCACCTTCACATCTTGCTGCTCACAAAGCAATTAGCGCTGGTAAAGTAGACCGCTTACAACATATAGGCGCTCACAGTCAAAAATGATAGGAGGGAGAGTTGGTTCCAAGTTACTGCCAGCAGCACCGTGAACAGCCATCAGTCTTTATGTGTGTGCATGACTCCTGATGATTTTGCTTTAGTGCACTCTTTATCTTATGTTGTTGCATACTGCTCACTGCACATCACAGATTTAATGATTCGGCAACTGTACTCTGTCTGACCCTCCGTGCATTGCTAGTGATAGATATAAAATACTGTAATAGTCACCAGTGCATTGCTGAATGTTCATGTTAAGTGTCGAGTGGAATATAAAGACTAAAGGGCTGTGCATTAAAGAGATCTGCATGCGTTTCCGTCTGGCGAAAAATTCCGACCACACTGCCTCCATAGCATATCTGCAGCAGTGAATCACATGGGGTCTGCCTTTTGACACCCCAGATATGCCACGGTGTGGAGTGTTCACAGGATTGTGCGGTTTATACAGTACATGACAATATGCAGCAAATACAGTTAAGACTGGAATTCTCTCAACACCAGTCTTTTGTCTATTTACTTCACATGATCCATCATCTGAAAAGCCACGCTCTTAGTTATGGCTTATAAGGAATTATCTTTGCTTCATGTTGTCTCTAATATTTGGCTCGAGCTCAACAATGATGCCAGTCTCAGATGTGCCAATGTTTGTGATCGGCTTACACTTATTGGTCAGATTGATGATTTTACACCATGTACTGACCTGTGAAGCTGAGTGTTGGATTTTCCCCACTGACTGTCGTTCTTCTAAAATGAACCTGCATTTACAGGAAATATTGCCAACTTACAACAGTTGTTGCTAGAATTAGCAAATGTTCATTCACTGAATATTCTACTTTTTACACTAAATCAGCTTTTTTTCCCACCACAAAAGGAAATGCACAACGAAGGTTGTTCAACAAGAGTGACCATTTTCTGTAGATTTGACCAACACTGATGCTGGAAAATAGGACAGTGGCCTACAATAAGATATTCAGTTAAGAGGTCTTGTGTATGTGTGTGATGATGTGTTCCCCAATTAAAGCAGCAATAAAAAATGTGATTTATTTTTATATTTGTTATTTTGCATGCTTCAGGAATAGTCTGGAGAAATAGCCGGCTAATATTCCCAGCACATGGCTTTTTCCTTAGCTGATATGTGCCACAGAATCCTATAAATATTGCTTTGACACCCAAAACGACACACCAGTAGAGGCAAACTCACATCTACTCTAAAAGTATAACCCTATTCTATTGTTGAAACAAAAACCATATAGGGTGCATTTACACTGCATGGTGCAAATGACCCAATTCTGATTGTTACCTCCCCTGTGGCCCAAATCACATCTGACCCATGAAGGTATAAGCACGAAAAAGGCACATGGATTCAGATATTGTCAGATCAGTTTCCGGCCTCATTCATATGTGGTAATAACTCAGATATGAATCAGATCGTGTGCATTTGCGTCTGCAAATCGAAGCGGACGGATCAGATGCTCTCCCTGCGACTTGTACGTCCTTGAAAATAAGACGTGGCGATTGACGTAAAGACACGTGAGTACGATTGATAAAGTCATGTTGATAAAATGACAGAATCACTGCCTGATCCCTGGTTGTGAAGGTGTGCGTGTATTCAGAGCCTAAATGTTACTGTGCATAATCTCTATTTACATGTTAATATAACAGTATTAGTGCAAGTTGGCTGAGTAAACAGTCTGTAAAGCCGGGGCTGTCGGAAAATATGTTACAGTCCAAAAGGGTGGATGTGCATATTCCCAACAGGTTATCAGACCACTGCAGGACCAGAGATGACACTGAGCTGGCAAAGCGAAGGAGGAGGCCATTTTCTCCGAGTGACAAATATCTGGAGGAGTACAAACAGAAAGCTGAGCTCCTGTTGGGAGAATGCCTGAGCTTTGTCTTTGTCACGCTGTGTGACACAGACTTACAGCACCACTCCCCGAGGTGTGTGTGTTTGGATACGTGCACATACTGTGTATGAATGTGTGTGTGCACAAATGGGAGACAAATATCGCTCACTCTCACATCTCTTCCTCTTCTCTATCTCAGTTTCCTGTGCTTCTGGAATCAATGCTTGTGGCTGAACATATGAAATAGAGCAGAACCCAAACTTCAGCACCTTTGGAAAGAATAGGAAGTGAAGGAGTCAGGGGATGAGGCTTGCCTATTCTTATATGTGGGGCTTTTGATAAATCAGCCAAGGTGCTACCACCTCAGATTGAGCCTGGCTGAGCCAAGGACAGATAGAACTGGGCCTTTTATGGCAGGAGCTGGTATGGGGAGCGACTTGGGGAGAGGTGAGGGAGCGCTAGCTCCACAGTACTGCTTTGAGCCAGCAAGATTAATGTAGGCTCTCTGGAGCAAAGGCAACATCCAGAGCCTTAATAAGGTACAAACAATCGGTTCCACTCCACTGGCTTCCCAGGGAAAACTATTGTTGTGCCGCATTGTTTCTCGGTGAGGCTCCTTGGAGACGCGGGACGACTGCAGCATGTGACTGTCTCCATTACAGCCAGGGGAGAGCTCACTGTAAACCCATGTTTGTCTGTGTCAGAGTGAAGGTTGGCTCTAGCCCACCCCCACACCCACCCCCTACACCGCCCCTTTCCCCGTTCCCTCCCCGTAAATCCAAACTCTTGTCAGCCCACTCACCTCAACTCCCTGCACTTTCAACTTCATGTGATCCTCCCGTGTGGTCTTCCCGTCTTTCCTCTTCTTCCAGCAGTAGCCATCCTTCCTGTACTTCACTTTCTTCCTGTTGTACAATATCATCGACCCATTCTGCGGCCTGGATCCAGAGAGAGAGACGGGACAGAGAGACAAAGAGAGAGAGAGAGCGAGAGTGAGAGAGAGAGAATAAACATCAGATAGATGACAAGAATTTTTAGGCAAAACTACAGCACAGCTCGGGGACTCATTTTAAGAGATGTACAAAAAAAGGCCCAACACAAGTCTGTACCAGGCAGAAAATGCACAAGTGACAGAGATGACAAGGCTTCTTTATTGTGTTTTTTGCACAGTTTGACAATGAACAAAGCGCCCTTCAGCACACATTCTGCCCAATGAGAAGTGTGTGTGCTGCAAGCAGCTAAAGTGACACTCCTCCTGACGGAGTAAATTACATTACATGAAGGCCAGTGTGTAAGGCAAGCAGGGTGGGAGGTGTGTGTGTGTGTGTGTGTGTGTGTGTGTGGGGGGGGGGGGGGGGTGCTTCTCTTTCCTTGTCTCTCATTCATTCAGCTTAAATGAGTAGTGTTGGAAGTCCCTAGAGGGAAAGAGAAGATCCTCCTTCACACTCCATTCATAATTCATTCTCCCTCCACCAGATCACAGCCTGTAGGCTCATAATGATATAATGTAACTATTTGATGATAATCTGCCTTTCCACTTCGATTTGTAACAGAGGCATTTGGCGCTCAGAGTGAAACATTAACAGAAAGCGCGGCATAAAACATTTAAGACTTGCTCAACAATTAGTGAGCAGTTGAACACGCTTTACGTTTGTCACTTTGAATTGTGATGTTGCTGGGTGTCACACGTATGCCACACTTTCAGTCTCCATGCACTGCTGAAACACACACACACATACCACACAGTGAAATACAGTGGCTTACGCTCTTTTTTCCTATGCAAACATACAACGCGTATTCACCATTGATTTTACTGGTTTACATAATAGGGCTTCGCTGTTTTCCATATAAAGACGACAAAAAGTATTGTGAAAGTGCCAACTATCTCTGCAACACAAGCAATGCCGAGCCCAAACACGCGCGCGCACGCACACACACGCACACACATGCACAGCTGCTATGATTTGGAGCCCTCCCAAATGAGAACAGGTTTGCCTCGGTATTTGTTGCCTCAGAGTGAATGAATGGAAAAGCCACCTGCCCAAGCTGTTGAGAAGGCAGTGTAACTGTTCGGGGCGGCGGGCGGCTTAACCATCCAGGCAGCTGGTGAGCCTTGTTAGCCTTCTACTCACTGCTCACTTACATACACACAAAAACAGAAAAGTCGAAAAAAGCAACGGCTGGAAAAGCTTGCGTCAGAGACAGAAAGAACAAAATCTGGACTGATTTGTGTCTTGGTGTAATAATATCAAAAACACCCAACGCTTGTTTATTGTTGGGGTTTTTTTTTTCCCACAAGGTTTATTTATAATGCTGCATGCATCATTTTGCTGAACTGCCTTTGGGGGCCCGGGTCCGTGTTTATCTTGGTATCACTCATCAATCATTTTCTCTGCCGGATCTCAGGGGCCAGTGGGGTGGAAGGGGGGAGAGGGGTCCCTGCAGTTCCCCCCTCTGTGGCCCTTGACAGCACCTTCTAATGGGAGACGCCACTCAGACACTGATGTGCTCAGTCTTTGCTGATCTCCCTTCGTCCCTCTCCTCCTCCCTTCCACTCTCTGCAGCCCTCTCTTTTTTTGCCGTCAGTCAACTGGAGCTGTGCACCAGGGAACGTCTCTGTCTCCTCCTTCGCTGCAGCTCGTCTCCAGCTTTCTCTCTGCCTCTTGTTTCATGTGTCTCAGGATGCCTCACCTCCACTCTCCGAGACCTCCCTCTCTTTCTCCTCCTCACTCCCTTCCCTCTGTTGTTTTGCACCAAGCATACGTTGCCAGAAACAACTATTAAACACATATTTTTTATTGGTCAGTTTAAGAAGTGGAACTGCTCAATCGCTGCGTGGAATAAACATCGAGTATAAATTGTGTTCTACTTTACAACATCTGTAATGTCATCCAACGCGGGGCTGTGATCATAAACGACGTTCAGGGACTAAGAACTTTGCAGTTTGCTGGAATCTCACTGTACTGTATGCAGATTTGCAAAGGCAATGTCATTTGAAGGACACTCGTTTGACATGCCTAAATCAGCACAATGCATCAATCAAACCCCGAAATGGCCCTGCTCGAGAATGCAATCCTATTATTTCTATATCATTCTGGGTTTTGTCCTTCAAAAAGATACAAGGAGTGTGTGCTTCTTAAACTGTGGCCCTGCGGGAGACAAAAAGATGGGCGCGGATGAGATAAGGCAGAAAATCAAATGACACAGGGCTATCTGATCTCCTCCAGAGCACTGGAAATTGGGGTGAGGCTTCAGTGTCAGAGGCTCCACGCCGTATTTATCTGCTTGGCGCAAAAACTTATTCGCTCAGCTATTTTTGAGTGACTGTTAGGTGGATGCTATTTTCAATTCAAGGCACTTTGGACCCAGAGGAAAAAGCCCAGGCTCCCACACTGGAATAGGTCTGAGGCAGAGACCAGTCTGAAATGCATGCTAAGGTAACATAATGTGTCTCTTCTCTCCTGCGTTCTCTCTCTCTCTCTCTTCCTCCCACTCATCCCCTTCTACTGTATACTTAGGCATTTCAATTAATCTTATCAGAAATATACATATTTATACATGAAGGGAAAAGCTAACTGCTCTGTTATCAAAGAAGCGTGACAGGGGGCCCTCTGTCTCAAATACCTCAATGTGGCATATTAATATGGAAATACAGGCTTCTGACAAAGTGCACACATGCTTCACAGCCGCCTCTCTCCTCTTTGGCGTTTGCAGCGATAATAAGCTTTACCCTCAGGGTGGTGTTAGGCCGTGTCCAGTCCTTTAGGAATCATTCATTTACCCAGGTAATGGCATTCGCTCAATCAGATTTGTTCATTTGAAAAAAGCCAGGGGAGGGTGTGGAAGGGTTTATGAGTCTGGTGACGTGTTCAGCATGGCTAACGCAGCCCAAAGCAAGGAGAGCCCTGCCCCACAGAGCAGACACAGTTTCACTGACTAAAGGCCCATGAGCAACGATAAAGAGAGGAGGGAAGAGGCTAAAACTGACATGACCGTGAGAAAAAAGGGGGGGGGGGTCTTAAGAGATTCTCCTGTTCCAGCACAGATCAGTGAGGACAATCCACACCTCTGGTGAATGAGTCCTAAAATGTTTGGAGAATATGTGGTGATGGAAATGTGTGAGGTATTTATCTGGCTCCTCATTAGAACAACAAAAGGAAAATCTATAACTCAATATATATTGTTTAGAATTCATAAAATGGGCTATTTGTATTACCTTACTTAAAATAATCTAACTGTATGAAGTGTACTCAAGCGTAAGACAAGCATACTTTCATTCCAGCTATTAATGTGAAGGATATGTGTTGCTGGATGTTCTCTTATCAATGTGGCTACAGAGAGTGCAATACAGTATTTCAGGCTTTGTTGAACCAGAGTAGAGGTAATAGCTCTTGTCCCTCCTCAGTTCCTATTCCCCGTGATGCCCCAGGTTTGATTAACACCACACAAGCTGTTTTTCTCCCCAGGAGAGGAGAGAGGAGAGGAGAGGAGAGGAGACAAGAGGAGAGGAAAGGAGAGGAGACTTTGAAGATCGCATGGTAAGGTGGTTGGGGCCTGAGGTGGCTCAGGAGGGAGGCAACACCTGCTGTTCTCAATTACCCATCAGAGCCTTCAGCCATCACAGCCTTTACCCCACTGTGTCAACAACCACACTCACACCAACTACTCATCCAAACACTCTCACACACACTGACCCTATTAAGTATAAATATGAGGCACAAATTTGCCCATGGGCTCTCACACAAAAGCATCACAAACATGTACACACACACACACACTCGAGTAACCATGTTGTTCCATCTAGGGATAACATTTATAGCAAGAGTACTGACATAACATCAATAACGTGCTGATGCTGGTCATTAGTGATCCAGTCAATCATAGGTAAAACACGGGGTCACATGTGACAACATGTGTGGGAACACACACACACACACACGTATACCTACAGCTGTCAACACAGAGCAGAGGTGTTTCTACAGTATGTGTAATGTAATTATACTTCAAGCAACAGCGCACTGTAAGATGGCACAGCGTCTTTGAGCTGGACGTGTGAGCAGAAAGGTGTTAGCTCCGTGTTGGGAGCAACATATCTCAACGCATCACGTGGAATTGATGACTCGTAGATAAGCTGCTCCTTTCAACCCTTGCCAAAGAATGCATCAGGAAGTGGGGCGTTCGCTAAAACTACTTTAAATGTAAATCTGCCACGGCCTCGGGATTGAGATTCATCACCTGCACTGCTCTGAACCCCTCAGACTCTCCCGCTAATGTTCGTATGTCGAGACGCCGTGGGTCGCGTTCCTCTTTGACTGTCAATGAGGCCCCGGCGTTTGGTCACTGTGATGCCCACACTTCTTTGTACTCCAGTCCTGAGTGGGCACAGCCCTCCACTGAGAATGCTTAACTATATTTGCTAATTCTGTGAGTAAGGAGTATTCTGGGTGAGTCAGCCTAGAACAAGTTACGCAACATTTTAAAATCCACATTGCATCATCTCTCTTCCGCTTTAACATTTATGTTTATATTTTTCATCATTCTTGGGGTTTTACAGTAGGTGGCATCCATAATGTTATACTGCTGCCTTATTTTTCTGCCTTCCAAATATCCTGAAAATTCTTCTTCGACCCCTGTTGTAGAAAAAAGAAAAAGTTTGGACCACACACGTAACTTACTACTCTGAGGGGAAAAAAAGCCTTCAGAGTAGTTAGTTACGTAGTGGTCCAAACTTTTTCTTGTCTGATAGCAATATCACAACCTTGAGTATCCCCTGACACCAGTATCACTCAGATGCAGTTGTTTTTAAACTACCAAGCTGTTAAAAACACATTCTGTGCTGATGTATTTACTGCTGAGCCATAACCTGCCACTTCAAAAACACAACGTTCCAACACTATAACCAGTTTCAATAATGATGAAATAAACAGCCCACATTTTTACAGTCTGTACTTAGTAAGGCATGTATGTGAAATTTAGGGATTTTGGATGGTACTTTTTTCCCCCAATATCCCATCCAGTAATTCTGACCAGTATGGGACCAATGCTGATACTGAGCGTCGTATCCCCCATCCCCAATTTTTCCTGTCACAATGACACACAATGGTAATCTAAGAAACAAGGCACAGCAACCGCCATGAATTAGACTGCAGTGAATCATTGTATTAAGCATGCCGAACATTGTATCATGAACCGATCTCCAAGGCTGTACAGATGGAGCACAATGCTTATTTAGCCAATGTTTTCAACTAAATACAACAGTAATGATGAGAGTGTAGCTGGGCCCCTGGAGTTGTAATTCAGGATAGGGAGACAGATCGTGTTCCTCCCCCTCTTCCTCTCTATCTATACTGCTGGTGATTGCCACAGAACTCAGGCCCTGGCCCACTGCCTTCCAGCACAAAACAGATGTTCCCCCCCGCACTTATCTCAATGAAAAAATCACAGACAATTTACAAAGAATATAAATTACGGTTGTAGCTACACATCAGTGTCTCTGTCCCTATAAGACCTTGTAAAGAGGATAAGGGTGAATTGGCGTGGGAGGGTGGGTGGATTGTTGGGGTACAACATAAGGCGGATGGAAGCAGCAGGGGAGGAGGGTGGTGTTGCTCTTATCTGGTCTGCAGCAGCCTGGCAGAATGAGAGGCAGGCTGGTGACTGGCGGTGATGCTGCGCTGATAGCACTAAGCCGGTTTCATGCACATTTCAGGGAGGCAGCCATTACTGCTCAGCCTTAAAGGTCTCAGCCCCGGCCAGTGGATGAGGTTGGGACATTATTTACAAAACGTCATGTAATACACTGGTTATACAGCTCTATTCCCAGTGTCAACACATTCACGCGTCGTATTTAGGGCTATAATGTTCAACTTTGATGTACAGCTTAGGTGACACGGAATTCGAATTTCAGTGCTTGCAGATTTTTGGCTGTCGGGACATTTCTTATTCATTTCGAATGCACTCTGTCACTGTATATGTGTATTAGGAATGCATGTAATGTGTTTAACTGTGTTGGAAATGTTGACGACTTTCAACTGATAGCTCAAAAGACCTCCACATCATATTTGTGGCGAAAGCTATTTTCAGCCTTAAGTCAGTCTGCATATGTTTACTTGTAAAGTAGAGAGAGAGAGAGAGAGAGAGAGAGAGAGAGAGAGACGATGATTCATACCTCACATCCTCTCTCCGCTAATCTTCACAAATCATTCACAGTGTGTCTAAGTGCGTTGTAAATAAAGGTGCTATAAGAATAGAGCGTCTCTGTAGCACAGCATCCCGCTGACAAGTGCACGCTGTGTGCATCCTCCATGTGTAGACTTAAGTCCTGTAGCACTGCCTTATTATGACACTTTGTAAAGAAGACGCTTTTGTACTTTCAATAATGCATGGGCAGCAGGGAATTACATTGCAGCTTTATTTTATGTCATGGGGCAGAACTGCTGTTTTAGCAGCTTACATTCTCCTATGGCAAGGAAATACTAATGCAATTAAATCTAAGTCAAACTAGATTGCAGCGAGAAAGGGTCATGTTTTCATTATTAGCAACTATGAATTTGCTTCCTGCTGTAAGAAGCAGGAGAATTCAGCCACCGCGTTAATGATGTGGTCGTGTACTTTCAAGAGCAGAGAAGAGGAGATGTGTATTTTCCCTTTAACTCCCATTAATGTGATATTCAACAAGTAACATGGGCCCGTGTTACTAACACTTTAAAAAGCTGAGAAAGAGATAAAAAAAATAAAAAATAAAGACAGGATCAATTATTATAAAAACTGTTTGTACTGCATTTGTTTATAGAGTATTTATATGAACTTAATAATTATTATTCATCAATACTTTAGGTTGTGTTTCCATTCTACACCGGCACTGGCTGTAATCCACTTCTTTTCATGTTTCCATGCTTTTATGTTGTTGTTTTTCTTTGCATTCTCTCATGAAAAAAACATCCTGGCAAAGGCGGATCATGTCTTTTTAACCTGCAATGTGTGAGTTTCGCTCTGGTAACCTGATGCAAACAATTCTAAGGCCGCTAACCTTTTCCAATTTCATGGGGAACAATATTATTCCTGATGCTTAATTGTGACGTTCGATTGAATCATAGCATCGTTGTGGTTATCAAGCCAAGGGGAAACGGAGCATGACAGAGGTTTGACTGCAAGGCTGTCTCGGAGCTCAGTAACGTTTCCACAATAGATTGCCATAGTGTTGACAGGCAGTTTAATGCAGGAGGAGTATGGTGAGTGTTGAAACTGCAGAAGTGGAGCTTTAACTATTGAGGCAGCACAATATGCATACACCCGCCATCAGTGACATCTGCTCGGTGCTGAGAACGTCTGCAGACTTCTGCACTGTCATGAAGTTGTCTGGATCCACTGGCAGTGCTGAGCACTCCTTCAGCTGTCGACGTCACTTGAAACCATATCTGAGGAATATCACGACAAAAGACAACCTGGACTGAATAGTGAATATTCATACAGGAGTTTGATATATGTGAAAAGTGGAATAAATACTATTTTACTGTGTTTTTGATTGTTCATTTAAGTGCCTTGGTTTGATTTTGTGATGCGTTATTACTTATATAACACATGCATATACTGCATGACTTTTGTTGTTGACGTTCATTTTTATGCCCAACATTATTTGTATGCCGTGTCCAATGTCAAGCAATACTATCGGACCTGACTGAGGGAGCATTAGTGTGTATACAGCAGTAGCAGCAGGATAAATCCCTTCCTGTGTGCAGCGTGGTATAACACTCAAGAGTGAGAGTCATATGGAGCTGTTGGTTTAATCCTCATTGTGTGAACTCATTTGACAATGGTTAGCTTGTAATAGACACTTGTTTGTAATTCCAAATTAAGTTACACACTATAATTTTAACTTCTGTGAGCTTAACCTAACTTAATAAAAAGATAATAACGAATTGATGGTGTTGGGTGGTCATATAAGCACTTGGAGGAGCCTCTGCCTCTGTATATGATTAGAGGACGACGACATGACCTTGAAGTCCACCTATAGTGACAGCAGATGTTCTCTAGACACTAGGACAGAGACAGGGTGGGGCAAGAACATGCAAAGCTCTCCTCTCCATCATGACTCATGGCAGACCGGGCTTATGGATCACCTGCACGGGTCCCACCTTGTTTCTACTCAAGAGCAGTCAGTGCCACCACAAAGCCACTGACCTCCCCCTATTGATCTCCCAGTGACGAAGCACAGCTAAGGCCAGCTATTGAACCACTTATGATTAATTCACAAATTCTGCCTTGTCCACAAAAAAGGTGAAAGAACAAAGCACAAGCAGTATGAGCAACTGAAAAGAGAGAGGGATAGTCGGGGGAAAAAAACAAAAACCTGGAGTCTTTTTAAAGTGAGACAAAACTTCAGACTTAGAAGAGTGGCTTTACAAGCTGACCAAGCTACAAAGCACATTTCAGAATCCATTCTGCCACGACAAACGCCAGCACAGTGATGGAGGTTGTGGCAAAGGAGTGAGAAAAGGAAGTAAGAAAGACAGAGGAAAATAAAAGAGGCTATTCTTCCTCTCCTTTCTCCTAGGCCATGGTCCTATTATAGTCATGAGGACAGACCAGTGAGGGCGATAGGTTGAAATTGAGCTGTAGCTCTATCTGTGTGGTGGAGCAAATCAGAAAGTCTATCCCACCTTTCACCTGGGAATCACAGCTCTCTCTGTGCCCCGTCTGGTCACCATACCAACCACAGCAAGGCATCATGGGATTAATTGCAGCCTTGGGCTCAGTGGCTGCTTGGGCACAGATAGAAATTGAGGGTGAAAAGGATGGACATCAGCCATGGTAAAGTGATGGTAGCCATGCAGATCAAATCAGATTTCTAGCATTACTTGCATCACAGAGCTTTTATGGTCAAATATAGTAGAGATGAAGCCACCGCCTCTGTTATGCTTGCATTAGGTTGCAGAGTGACATTTACGGTACAGCACAGGTTTTCTTCCCTGATCCCTCAGTGAGATGTAGGGATTTCAGACAAACACTGACACACTGTGATTCGCCTTCCAAAAACACAGCCGCTGTCAGAATGTTGCATTTGCAGAGCATCAACAAAGGCGAGTGTAGAGTGTTTTAATGAAAGCAAAAAGAGAGAATGAAAAGGGGATTATTAACCACGGAGTCGTGTATCCCCAAAAACAACAACAGCGACTACAAAACACAGGAGTTGATTTGCATTGTGTGTTTGATTTCTATCTTTAGCTGCCTTTTCAACATCTGACCAACAGAATGTTGTTGATAATGACCACTGTCCATACAAAACAACAACATAAACAACATAAAGAAGTCAGTGGGTAGCCAAAGCATAAAAGGCTGAGCAGCTGGGTGGTGTGCGTCAATGAAAATGTTGAAGCCTGTGTGAAGAGCTAAATCAAATGATAACACATGCTGTTTACTTCTGACTATTACCGAAAGTATTTTCATAAATGTGGGCGATTCTCCATAATCGTTTCATTTATTGATCATCAAGCTCAGCTTTGACTGGCCTTTGTACAGCTGCAGCAGAGCAGTGCATGGGGCAATCAGTTGTGATCCAACTTTTCACAAAACAGATTAAAGCTGCTCAGTTGGCCAAAAGATCAGACTCTGGTGGTTTTGGGAACCATCCAGCTGTGACTGTGTGCAACTGTCTAAATGTGGAGCAAGGCATTAATAGAAAATAGCAGTCAAACATTCAGCGAGTCTTCTGTACTCCGGTTAAACAAAGACAAAAGGAAATACATAATCACTTGCTCCGTTTTCCTTGTCGACAATTAAAAACAGACCATGCTGTGTCTGTAGATGCTGTAGATACACTGATGTTAATAGGCTGACCACTGCCCATGAAACAATAACGCAAGCACGTCTGTTGTGGTTATTATTATCACACTTGATTCAGGAATGCACACACTGAACATAACGATATTTGTCACAGCCTTCAGATGCTGTATGCGAGCACAGAGTCAAAACAAAGGGGATCTGAATGCAAAAATAAAAATGATGATGACATTATATATCAATCCAATATGTTTTCCTTTTTTCACCTTGACAAACTGTGACATTTCGATTTCTCTCGGTTGTTCCTGTCTGTTGCTAATATGGCCCTTTGAGCTCATTATGCATGCTGTGACAGTAACAACATTTTAAACTGTATTATTCCTCATACGGTTTGTTGGGTGAGTGTGAATAATCTGCTCCCAACAGAAGAATGGGGCAATTAAATATCAGGAGCCTGCGTTAAAGAAGAGAGAAGGAAAACATGAATGAGAGGGTGAGGGTTGTATATGGGTGAGGGTTGTCCCCCAGGCCCAGACACTCTCTTACACTCTATTTCTCTGGGTGTGTTTGTATAAGGTGATCCCTGACCTTTGGCCCCTGGCACGTGTCTGGGATCACGCCGCTCTGTTTCGGATGCCTTAGCTGGGGCCATTGACCTCACACACATACAAACACACAGCATGAGGAAGTCAAGTCTGCATGTTGTACAAACAAAAGCTGGTGGGCTTTACCTAGACAATGACAATGATAGATGGTGTGTGTGTGTGTGTGTGTGAGCTGCTATGATTATCTAAAGTTGTCCATCTAAACCAAGAGTCATCTACATGCAAATGTACACATACACATCTGAATATACAATCATAAAGTCAGCAGGGCATACCTCTAATCATGGCCACCTCTGCCTTCTCATTTTCCAAGTTCAGTGGCCCATGGAGCTACCACGTATTAAATCACATCAGGACGCTCATCCATAAATGTTCCACGCACACAAGCATGCTCTTTCTCATTTCTTCATTTCCTCCTTTTTATTTCCTGAAAACATGCTCAGGCCCACAGCACACATGCAATTATACAGACAGACACACACAAGCACTGCTGGTATCATAGTAGGCATGGCGTAATAAATCCCACAGAGCTTTGGGTGGACTAGACATAGATGCAGTGAGCATCTGGCCATGCCCTCCAGAAAGGGAAGAGGTGTAACCCTCTTATTCCAAAACCATAAAATGTTTATCCTCAGTCTGGCACTGAGCATTACTTTTACACACTTCCTGCAGCAGCATTCCCAAAATACAGCAGTATGCAGACCTGTCACACCAGCCCAGCTGATTGACTATTTTCCCCATATTTGACACACACACACACGTACGTCTGCTCATCAGTCACTTCAGCAGGAAGGCAGAGAGAGAACTGGGGAAAGTGGTGTCAAGGCAACAAGGAATGCAAGGCATATAGTTCACTTCTGGCTCGAGATGCCATCTAGAACAAGGTCTATGTTTTATTCATCACTGTGGTACATGCAGTTAGTAGTGTAAACAACTTTACAACTCATCAGTCACTCATATATCTTTCAAATGTCATATACAGCAGGGTTTGTTTTTTTTTTTGTTTGTTTTGTTTTAACAAATGATGTGCAGGGGGAGAGCAGACCGAGGGAGATCCACTACTGTCACCCTGAGACCATGCTGAGTGTGTAACGAATGTTACACAAACCTGCAACACAGCACACATCCCAATTTACGATCCAAGGCTCTGTGTCTGGTTTATATACGCCGTCATTTCTGCATGTGACAGGCTAGGAAATAAGCAGAGCTAATCTCAGGTACCTGCCTTCAAACACACACACACACACACACACACATACTGTACATACACACACTCACAGTGGGCCACAGTGTCCTGCTCTGTAAAATTCTTGGAGGACAATGAGACACTGATGTGGCCGGGATTGGCATTGTGATGAACTACTTCTAGAAGCAATCATGCGAATTTACATCATCCCTTGACATTTAGCCTCACACTCCACACAATGTGCGAGTCAGTCGATGTGGGGCGTCCTGTCTTGTATGTGTGTGTGTGTGCGTGTGTGTGTGTGTGCACATGGAATTAAATATCTTTCCTTGACATTTAGCCTTGCTGTCCGCATGGTGCTCTGCAGGAAGAGGCAACATGGGAATGCCAATCTTGAATCCTGCAACATATTATATTTTTTTTAACATGTGTGTGTGTGTGTGTGCGTGCGACTGTTGTGTTTGTGCAACTGTGTAAGAATTGGAATACACAGTTATTAAGGGGGAGGCCTGCCACTCATGTGTCTCCAGAGGATGAGGAGACCAGACACCATACAGCAGGAAAGGAGAAGGGTAAAAGCAGACAGAGAGGAGAAACAGAGAGAAGCGCAACTAATGAAGGAGAGGAAGGGAGTAGTGAAAGTGTCAAGGTACCCATTGTACTGCTGGCCAGAAGCAGTAAAGACAAGCTAGTGGCCTCTGCAACTTTAAGATTGCCATTAAACTCCTGCCTTAGTGTTGTGTTTATGGTTGGCTTTGTGTGTCAGAGGAGAAGGTTTGTAATTGTAAAGTGGGGCTTTGTCTGTTTGCCATCGATTTATTTCCTTCGTTAGGGTGATGACACTGCCTGCTTATGATGTCCTCGCACAGACTGTAATTACGAAGCACTTCTGTCTTTATTGATGTCACTTTGTTAGTTTAATTACGGTATATTGGGTTTTGGAGTCGCAGCAAGAGCAAAGCTATGATGTAGGGCAAAAATCATCAATGGAACATCCTCTTTTGAAGATGTCGGGGGAAGAGAGTTGAGAGATAATTATTTCATAGAGAGATGTCGAAAATAGACCCTGCACATCTCAACATCTACAAAGGCAAAGAAAAGGTAATCCAAAATTTAATGACTATTCTGTCTGTGTTATGACCAAAGTCAGAGGGAGGAGGCTGTGAATGTGATGAGAGCCCTAATAGAAATGAAACACCTGGGTTCAACCTTGAGAGCGACTGTTTACGCGCCCAGTCCCCAGGTGCTGGGGTTGACTGAGAGTCATGTGGTATGAGAACCAATGGTGTGTGTGTGTGCGCGTGTGTGACAGTGTGTGGGCTCTATTGTGTATGTACAGTGTACATATGATGGGATGGGACCCGGGGGAAGCAGTGCCATACCAAGGTGACCCTTTAGTGGGTGAGGAGGGGGTAGAGGCCACCTGCTTGCTGGCGGTGGCGAAATGAGGGTGACAGCAATCCACCTGTCTGAGAACACTCTCATTCTAGACCCCATCTGCCCACACCTTAGGGATATCTCCTCCCGGGGGACCCGGTGACCCTCGCTGTCGTCCACTTGAACAGGCCTCCTGTCCACTGTCCCTACGGCCAGCTGAAACTGCTAGCGCTCACCTACGACCGAAGGCCATTCTGGGGCCCTGTAATACAGTACAATGCATAGGGGACGTTGCATGTTTCAGTTTCTCCTTTTCTTGTTTCAAAGTGATACAGGCCCCCAGGCCTTCTGTGTCTGACTGTGCTATAAGTCTTCTGACTTGGCTAAGTCATCACAGGTAGCCAGCAGGGAAGGACTTTATTTGCTTCCTTTTTCCTGCTCGCCAATGTTCTCCAAACTGAAAACTCATCATGTGTGTTCTGTAGCACATATAATCGGTGACCAACAACAGAGCAATTTGGCAACTCAAACAATGGTCACATATTGTACACTGTCTATTTGTCACTTCTCCCTCTTTCTCCCTCTCCCTCTGTGCATGCAGCTGCCTGTATCTCTTGCCATTGCAGATTGGAACACACAAAATTACATTCTCTCGCCAACCAATCCACCCTGTGGGTAGAACTCTTTATTTGAGCCTGTCTGACTGACTACACTGAGGACCATTCCTGTCTCCTGTGGATGCAGACCTGTGGCCTTGACCTAAGCCTGTGTTTGCTCTTCCTCTGTGGGCTTCAACCTCACAACTGAACAGGGTCTGTGTGGAAAAGACACCAGATCTCTGACATGTCTGATCTCCACCAGTCCTCCAGCTCTGGCAGGCCTTCAGTACACTGCCTGTCTGCAGTGGAAATTTTGTTCTGCAACCTAATAGTGAAAAAGGTGTCACTAAGGTAGACAGAGAGTAAGTTGGAGAGGCTAACTGAAAGAGTATAAAAGCAAGGGATACAAGGGGATGGTGGGTACGAAAAAGACTCTTAAGATAAAGATAAACCTCAGGATTTTGCTCCAGCAAGAAATGTCTTGCAAAAAAATATTGACTTGCCAGAAAATAGTGTTCCCACAGCAAGGCAGATCTAATTTAGGGAAGCTTGCAAAGGTTTAAGTAATTAAGGCAAGTTGGCTTAGAGTATCATTTAGGGGATGGATTTCCCTGCTCTCAGGCTATCACAGCTCTCTGCATCCAAAAGACACAATGATATTTCCGATGGTGGATGTCATGCAAAGGTGAACTGCTTGGCTGCTCTGCTAGTTGGGAGCAGGGTCCTTTCTGAAATGTAACGAGTTGAGAAGACATGAGAGGGCCTTCCAAGGCATACGGCACTAAAGTAGTCTGATTCTGATTATTCAGTTGGTAAGGTATTCAAGTCCCCTTCCCTTCAGCACATGTTATCATGTGCAGATTTTTATTTGAAATTGATACAATTGCAGCATGTACACTCACTCACCCACGATGACAAAGTGATGTTAAAGCAAATGTATTAAAAGTCAAACCTGAATTATTTGATCTAAAAAGGTATTTTTAGGCCCTTTTTGTAAAAGATATGTATATGTATTCAATTGTTCTGGGCTGAACCTCTCAAATACAGTATTTGGTTAAAGTCTTCAGGTCTGACAGATACTTCTGACTACTTCCAGCAGCATCTCTCTCTGAAGATCTGAAAGGAATATGGACTGTTTGGTTCTTTATCACCTCCCTGACCAAGGGCTTTACGGTGCTGTTACTCAGTTTGGCCAGATAACTAAGAACAGCCATAATGCTTTTCAACGACTCAAAATGATTATTGGTTTTTCACTCTTCCTTGATCTACACCTCTTCATGACTTTATTGTAGAGAAAACCTTGGTCTTCATGGCTTATTTTGTGCGCTTAAATGCAGCGTGAACGAATGGACCTTAAATACACATGAGTGATGTGATATGTCATTTTATAAATCTACAATAACCACAATAAAAAAGAGATTTTTTTTTTTTTTTAAAGCCACTATGGCTTTCTAAATTAAGCCAGATAACCCCAGTTAACAAGATACAGCAAGAATGCAGAGAGAACAGACAGTACATGCATCAGTGGTGTAGGTCCTTGAGCATGTTTCTGGCCATTAAGCATGGAAAAAGGGCCAGTCTCATTATTGATAGTATGTAAAAGTGCATACTCCCATAATATGCCAACAACTTACATGTGCACAGATCTGTGTGTTACAGGAAATAAATTCAAGTAAAGTAAAGAAACTCAAAACCAAATACATATTTGTGTGGACTTCTATTATAAACTGCCCTAAGCTACTCTATTACATACCTGTGTGGAATATTGAAATATTCCTTGCCATCTCCAGCATCATTACCTGGGGAAAATACTAATTTATATCACAGATGAATGTTGCTCTATCTCATAAGATGTTGACCAAACTTTTGCTTTATTAAAAAACTTGGAGGATCCTTGGGGAATCGACAACAGATGCTAGCACTGGGTTGAGATTTTGTTGACGCTCAATCCATCACTGCTCGAATCATGCATTTGTAAATCTACACTTGTGATTTAAAAAAAAAAGATAAACACAACTACTCATAACTCCACAAACGCTTAACTGTCCAACCGAAAAATACAGTGTGCACTCTGTCCAAAAACAAAAGGGCGTAAAAAGGGTTTACTACAATAAGTCATGAAGCGCAGACAGGCAAAGGAACATTGGTACACAGAAAAAGGATGAACGTGTGGACGAGAGTAGTGTGAGGTGGAAAGAAATGGTTAGAGGAGAAAGACCGACTCTGAAGAAGAGAAGAGGAATATGGAATATAGAGGGTGAGAGGAGGAGGAGGGCTACAATGGAGACAGGGAAGGTTGGTCTCATTACTATTAGACCTTCTCTCCCTCCAGGCTCAGATGACCCCAGATCTCTAGCCCTCTGCTTTGCACACCACTAATCATTTGGTTTAATCACCGGAAATTCTCCCCCTTTGCCCCTCCTCCACCCCTCTTTCCCTCTCTTCATGCCCTACTGTGCGCCCTAGCCTTTGCCAAGGTCCAGCTAATTTTATTCTAATTGGCCCTAGCCAGGGCTGGGACTAATCTGCCTCCTTGTCCCTTATCCGTCCATCCATTCTTCTTCTGTTCCGCTTCCCGTTCTTTCTGTTCTCCGTCTTTCTTTCACTGCCTTCACAACTTTGCATCCGTGCTTGTTTCTTCATCTCCTCTCTCAGTCCTATCTCCCTTTCACCTCTAATTTTTCTTTTCTTTTTTACCCATATGCTGCCAGGGCCAATCACGCCCGCTGTCTGTCTTCCATGTTGTTCACTGACATCACTGTTGTGCGGGCATTTTCCAATTTCTATTCTCCCTATCCTGTTGACCTTACATTCCCCCAGCCAAAACAAATAGCTTTCATATTGTCTGCAAACAAAAAAAAGTTTTGTGTGACTGCCTTGATGTGCACACGGTGTCATGAAAGAGAAAGCTGAGGTTGTTCATTCCAGCAAACCTGATGGCTGACGTTTGATGTCGTTCCTCTTTTGATTTAGAGGAGGGCGATACGGCCTGTGCATCAAATGACTGTCTACAGGTCGGTTCTGCTCATGTTGACATCGCGCTTGTCACCAAAATGTTGTTGTTAGTGTCAAAGTTGAAGCAGTTAATGTAATACGTTTAAAACGTTATATAAACGGGAGCCTCCATTTAAAGTATACACAGTAAACAGTAAAATTTGCTGGCTAATTGGTCTGTTGACAATGGTCGGATCATCAAAGCCAAATGTCCCTGCACTGGTCATCATGACTAACTTGACCTGTCGCTGCAAGCAAAAAAAAAAGAAGGTGCGAGGCAGATGGAAATCCTGCATTACATCCACATGCTGCAAATGCTCTACTTTCTCTTTTCTCCTCCAGATCAACAGCTCCAATAAATTTTCATTACACCTGTGTGAAGCGCTTCAAATAGAGCCACAGAAGCAGAAACTAATTACTTTCTAATTTATTGACTAATGGCCACAGCCCTGGGAGACAGCTGCAATTGTTCTAACAGTCCTGCTGCTCCAACTGCACTCAGGTCCACTTTAGATTCATAACCAAAATAATTTATCATTACAAGCACATTAAATTGAACCATATAAACCATAACAGTGGTAATTTATATCATTTTGTTGTTCGGGATGCGTTTCCCTCCCCTGTCTTGAAAGCATGCAATCTATGCGATGGGATTCATCTTCAGCTCGTTGCATGTGGCAGGTTCACTTTGTTCTTTAAAGGACTCTTTGTTTTGTGACTCATTCGCCATTTGTTGGAGCTTAAAGAAGGGAGGAGACGGAAACCAGTATGTGAATGTGACCTTTTTTTTTAATTTACAGAAGCCTGAGCAGTGGTTTTCTGTGTCAGACTGCTGTCATCGCCTGCATGTTATACATAAAGGGCATAACCAACATATACAGTAAATATGAATAGCCAATGAGCTGGCTGTGTGATGACTTGAGGTACATTGTTTTCTCCCAGGATTCCTTTATCCTTTATCTCTATACTGCTATGCTGTTATTATATTAATTTTCAGTAATTGCCTCTACCCCATAATGCATCTCTGTCTCGATGGGAACAGTGCCTTCCAGGATGTCAATGTGCCCATCAACAAGACACAAATGGCGGTTTGAACAGCATGATAACAACATTAGCCATGTGTCAAGGCTTTCTTAATCACTACAGTGGATGCCATTTGTGCATTGATGGGATATTCTGAGGCAAAGTATGAGGAGGCATTTTCCACTGGCGTTATCAAGAAGAAGGCCCATATGATCATGCACATTCATTATGTAGGCAGTGATTAGCATTGACCTTGCCCTCTGTGAGGTGAGCGGTCTGAAACAATGCCAGCCAAAGCGCCTCATGTCTTCCGAGCTGCTACGAAGCTAGCATACATTATGTTGGAGCGTCACCACAATGTCACAATAATGTCACCGATCACCGACCAGCAAGTTCATTTTTAATCACAACTGCAGATGTGTTTGCCCCGCGCTCAGGCAGACAGGTCTTCAGATCAGATTCTACCCATCCTAAAATGGGGTGTGTACAAAATACAATACAACTGAATTGAGTTGAACATGCAAAACGTCATTTTAAGTCTTCACTCAGACAACACACTTTTCAGTTTAACACTTTCACTGTTGATGTACAAGACAAAAATATTTAGGTTTAAGAGTGAAGCCAATATATCTGAATAAGATCACGGCTGTAAACATCTGTCTCCCTGAGCACGGACATGCCAGCTGCTAAAAAATCCACCATCCAACCTCTTTCCAACCAGCAACAGTTTTATCTGTACGGTCTTGTATTTGTTAGTTCCTTATACTAGACTGGAAACTTCACCAAACTGGTCTTTACGTGATTCGTCTTGGTTGTAAATTTTCATTCACATCTTCTATTAAAAGACTCAGACACACAGGGCAGAGGCACCGCACACAGGCTCGCGGGTCCATAGCAGCAATATTAGTGAATCACCAATGAGACTAATAAATGCAAGATCTAAAGTTCATATCTCAGAAGGGATGAGGAGCCAAACACCTACTTCTGTTTTTATTTGATCACCAATCACACCCACAAATCACAGACACGCGCAAACTGAAAAACATGCACTATATGAGCACACAAATGCCACCACCCCTCTTGCACTCTCTCTCTCTTCAGACATCCAAGCTCTCACAGGCCAATCAATAGATTCCAACAGGCCAAAAATGCAGAAAGGGGGTGGGGTCCCCTGGGAGAGACAATAAGGACATTAAGAATAAAACAGGATACGAAGACACGCACAAACATACACACGACTCGTCCTATATTCCCTGGCCAAGTGGTGACGTCAGTCTCCTGGGTAAGATACAGCCCACCTAATGGAGCACAGCCAAGGCACGGGGCTTGTGTTTGTGTGTGAGCCTGCATTTGTGAGCAAGTATGAGTGCGTGTGAAATGATGTTGGAAAAGGAAAGGAAGGACAACACACACAAAGTCAAGCACAATAGCCATTAAATCAAAGGCAATCTCTCTACTCTTAGCAATTCATACAAGGAGAGCTCATGCATTCACTGCCCTGTACACACACACACACACACACGCACACACACAACTGACAAATGCTACTATACAATATGCAGCAGCACTATTAGGTTACTTTAAAGGTATGTGGAAAAAACTGTGAGGAAATGAATGACATTCCAATCACACATCCTCTCCAAACCTGAACACAATGTGTCAGCAGTGGGAGTATAGAATCTCTGAATTAGAGTTTTTTTGGCATAGGAGATATGGAGAGAAATCAATTTCTGGGCCAAGTATGGTACCAAGGACGTCCAGAAGGGCATAGCACTGTTGATCTGTTCATATCAATTTGCTCCCTCCTGCAGACGGAGAACGCCACAGTGTGCAGCATAGAATCTTTAAGGAATATCATACTGATAACAGTGACATAAAACATGCCATTTTACAGCCAAACCATCTCTGTCTCAAATGTACTTGAAGAGGAAGGCATTTTCAGGCAACATAAAGTTTAACATGGCGCAACATCTGCTGAACCGCTAACTTCCACACTGCGTGGGAGTGGGAGATTTAATTAGGGGACACGGAAGATCATTGCGCGGCACTGCAATGTGCCCCACCCTCCTGATCCTGACCTGTTCAATCCTGAACCTGTGGTCCTCTCTGAGGTACCTCCAAGTTACGTTTTCTAGTATGCACTCGGCCCATAGTTGAGAATTGTGTAACAACTGTGTCATTAAACATAAAGACAAGTCAGAGTTCTGTGAAACAAGGCCCCTGCATGGCTGTGATAATATGGTTGAGCAGTTAGTTTGTAACAGCCTTTCCATTTTCCTAAATGGTACAGAATGTTAGGATTTATACCTTTTTACCCTGCATGATTATGTGACAATGTTAAACATCATGAATATTTTAGATGTAGATATACTCACGGCCCATAAAGATGCTGTTATTATAATAGAATATTGCTGCTGGCTGCAAAATATATTAATACTGAGGTATTTGTGACCATCCAACCTTCGTGTCTATGTGGAATACATCATTTTATCCATCTTCTATAGAGATTTTCATCATGAATACGTGTTGAAAATAGAACCATACAAAAGGCGAGAGCAATTTTACAAAAAAAAAGGCACAACCAAACAGCTTGAAAATAATGGAAATTATTTAGAAAAGCTAAATTGATATTCAAGAGGAATTTCCCCAGCTGAGATCGACCTTTTAAACAATGCCATCCTTGAACAGTCATACAGAAAAATCCTTCCAGTGTTTCTCAGGCTTCTAGTGGTGACTCCCTCAAATGAACATGTGAATCTCCTCGAGTGAGAAGCGAGCTGATCACTAATGCGCCTTCATTCAGAAGGGATAGAATACAGATTGTCAAGGACAAAAGTTTGATTTTTGCCTTAACCAAAGCGGCTCCAAATGCAAATTTTATGGATCAGTGTTGTTGGGGTGCTGAGAACTGTGGGGGACTATTTTCTTTAATGTGAATTAAGGCTGTGATCACGCTGCTCTCTAGACCTTGCAAAGCACCAAATGATCTTTGCACCACTGAAAAAGAGAACATCTCAGGTATTATTTAGCACAACAAACAACAACAATAAACAAAAAAAACACTTTACAATTCTATACCAAGGACAGACCATAAATACTTAAAAATATCTTCAGTCTTGGCTTTGGTTAGATGCTCTATAGGAGAGTGTGGGCCACAGCATAGGTTCACTAATGGCAATCCAGATAAAGAGGTGGCTTGCTGGATTGAGGATTGGCCAGATGGAGACACAAAGGCAAAAGTTCAATTAAAAATGCTGAGGGAATCAATTTGTTTGCCTTAATTACTTAGTTAATTTGTTAAAAAAGTTTAGTGCGAAAAATCCTCTGTGACATTTTCTGCTGTGATAATGGTGCTACAAAGAGGGAGAGGTGATCGGTTGGGTTGAGTGCCTTTTAAATGACTATCCCTCTGGTTTTAAACACACAACGCTCAGTGTGCCTGTTTGCCCGTTCGCGAGTCTCTTTGGCGGGGTGTGTCGATAATGAGGCCCTCCTGTAGTGCTGCGCTCCACTCCTCTGTGGGTGCAGAAAAGCACACCCCTGCCATGTCCTGACATTCTGACAAATAGGAGCCTGGGAAAGCATATGGGCAAAGTGACAATGCCACAGACGCCCTCCAAACTGTAGGGCTCAGGCCTAATGAGCAGCAGAGAGATGAGTGCAAGCCCTACATGTAGGACACACGAGTCGTCACATTTGTCCTCAACTGCCACAAAAAACTAGTCATAAACGAGTCAAGAGATCCCATGAATGTGTGACTTTCCAAAAGAACCACACAGGGAGTCTGTAAGAGACTTTACAAAACAGTGTGACTTCTTTCAGGACAATTAAAATGTGCTGGGTGACTGATTTAGTGGTTAAACTGCATTTTACTTGTGTGACTGCCAACACAAGATGACAAGAGAGACAGTCAGGGGAGAAAAAACAGATACAGATGTCACCGACGAAGGCAGGAGTGAGTGTTCTGGAGGGCCAGGAAGTGGCCACTTTCTCTGTCAACTGTCAATGCTGTGAGCGTCCAGAAGCTGCAGCTCCACAGCGACTGGATGTGATTTTAGATAAGGCACCCATCCAGCCATGCCCTCAACATGGCCTCCCTGTGGCCCAGACTCCTCTGCCAGTCTCCTTCCCTCTCTCTGTCTGGCTTATTATCCCTGACTGTCTAGACAACTCCCAGCACGCAAACCCTCACCCCAGCCAACCTGCACTGTTACCTGTGCAGGTTTTCAGTTTTCCTGCTCACTCTCTCCACTCTACACTGTGTCGCAACTTTGGCTTGCTATAGAATTGTGAAGGGCTATGGGAAAAAAAACAAAAAAAAACAGAACAATGCCAGGCAGTTCTCTGCCTTCTCTCATTCAAGTCATTCACTGGGGGAGACTTTGAAAATGCTGCTAGGGAACAGTATTTCAATCCCCTCTACAAGACACAATCCAAGAGTATGCTGAAACGTATCAGACAATCATGAAGGGTGACTGTAATGAGACAGCCTGCACCTATCATTCTTTCATGTAGACACACATCCAAAAAACAAAAATAACAACTGAAAGTAAATGAGCCATTATTTGTACGTGGAGGGGCAAATAAATGACAACAATGAGGGAACAAAGAGGCAATTACCGAGTGAATGACTTCACGTACGGACCTGATCTGCCGGTAGCAGAGAAATCACTTAAACATCCTCGTGTGAGAGAAGACACAGGGTGTCAGTATGAAAATCCCTGAAACCCCCCCCCTTACCCTTATCGCCCAACAGGTGGAGTATGGACACCATACATTTACACCGGTCCTCACACAGAGCACTTTAACCCTGGTCTGCTGCAGTAGAAGCTGGGGGTTCCGCGGCGTCAATGCCACTTCTCCATGCACAAAGTCAGCTCCTCACACCCATGACTGATCTCTATTAAATTACATGGATTAAATCAGAGATCTTTAATTAGGCCCCAATAAAAGCGCCATGTGGCTTTTGAAACCTCTGAGCATGCCATGATTGGATAAAAATGTGAAAACATACTAAATGAAATTGGTTTACCGCTGAGTGTGCGCCCCATGACTCTTGAGTGCAGCAGCAAAGCAGGGCAAATAAGTGAGAGGGGGAGAGAGAGCTGCAGAGAAAGAGCCAGTGGAGTCTCAGAGCGAGTCACACCTCTTTGCCTCAGAAAAGCTCTTAAATTCTATGTGTGACCTGAGGGAGGGAGCTCTAAAGAGTCTGCCTCTGATGCCATGATACAGAGTTTGACTGTTGCGGAGAAGTGAACTAATACAGTCTGCCACAAGCCACACTGGGGACTGCTGCAAGCATGATTCAAGGCTTTATGTGTACAGCATATATATATATACATACTGTATCTCCCTATAGGTGTGTGCATGCAGAACACAGCCCCTCACATTAGCACTCGGAGACACACATCTGGGACTTGCTTCTCTCTAAAAACTGGAGCGTGATGCCTCCCTCCTCCTCTGGACCCTCGCATCTCCACATGTCTGGATGACCAAAAGCTTTTAAGGGCTTTAAACTCATAATAACCCTAATGCTTGGTCTCCCCTGTGTTTGCCTGAAATAAAGATGAAATGCACTTGAAATAGATGCAAATATGAGGGAAGAACAGAACTCTGAACTCTGGAAATTGCTGAGGAGTTGGCATCTGTAAAGGTATTAAGAAGGGAACAGAGAGTGACCTGGTTCCCGAGACAGGTTACGTGGTGACGGGGACAGTTCAAGAGAGGGGAATGCACACATTTGCACAGTGGCCTCCTACTCTTTCAGAACGTTAACTATGTTGTTTGTGACGTTTCTCTTTTTTGAGAATATCGAGACACTGCTCCCAACCACCACCGCCCTCCTAACTAATCCTCTCATGCCCTAATTGTGGGTGCAGGCCCCCCAGATTCACTTCTTTGGGGGAGAGAAACCAAGAAAACGAGCAAAGGCTCTGGCAGAGACGAGACCACCCCGTCTTCCTCTCAAAAACGATCCTCCCTGCCAGAAGGCACCAGGACAGTAGGTGGTACTCTCTCTCCATTACATTTCACTTTTATCTCAGTTTCCCGTTGCCTCTCTATCTTCCTGTCATTTCCAGCTCTTTTCACTCCCTCTCCTCTATCTACAGTAAACCGCCTTAGGTGATTATAGATTTTGATGGTGGTGGGTGGGGAAGCCGAATTCCTGTCTCTGTTTCCCTAAAACAAGTTTAATATACTATTACCCAACACAGTTGAGAACCTCTCTGAGATTGTTAACATGGGGTGGTGTAAAAAAAAACAAAAAAACAAACAAACTTTAAACAAAACTGAGTATGGAGGTCTCTATTGAAGACAGGGGAACTGGCAGGCTTCTGTCCTCTGGGGTTAGAGCTAAGGCTGCCTGAGTTGTGCCAGGTCTGCATAACCAGCAAGATAAGCACAAAATCAAACACGCTCACCAGAGTCACATTAAAATATGCTGTGAAACTCTTTGGCACGAGATTTCTTTCAATCAATGAGGGCATCAGTCAACAGAGCAGAATCCCACACCACAGGCCTCAGAGAAAGATGCCAGAGACAAGCCAGTGACTGGTCGTGTTTTGTCTGAACAGTGTTGCTACTGTTCAGATGGCTGCACTGGAGCGGAGCCACACCAACCTCAGCAGCCTCCTTTCTTGTCTGGTTTTCTGTCTCTCTCTCTATTTCAGGCACAAAACCAAGGCGCACATTAGGTGCTGGTACTGCACATTTTGATGCTTGGCTGTCACTGTATCATTGTCTGGTGACATAAAGCGCAGTAAAGCACTGAGCAGTGATGAAGTGGAGAGGTTTTAAACCTGCGCTCACTGGCACATTTCCTGCCTTTCAACCAATGTCATTTGGAGAGTGTCATCATCCTACTGTGAAAGTATCCAACCCCCCCCCCCGACTCCCCACCCAAAACACTGAAAAGAGAAAAGAAAAATGGAGAGAGAGAAAGGGGGAGAGCGAGAGAGAGTGACTCCTCCTTGGCAGTACTTGCTCCATTATTCCGCTGGAGGCTTGATTAGACAGAGGGGATAATTTACGAGCCACTTCATTGCCAATTCAACGGCCACATCACCTGTAAATAATTGAAACCCTTCATGTCCATTCCAACATAATCATATCGCTATCATGTTAATGTATCCAGCAGCGCTGTCCTTTGGGTCAGGAGCGGGACTACTTTAAATCTTGGTTGACCTGTCTCTATAATTCTTCTGAGCAACACCCTCGAGCAAACAGCCAAAAAAATAAAGATGAAGGACCGCACTGACAAATGATGAAAAATAGGAAATACAGTAAACAAATACAAAGGCTTCCCAGCAAGGCAGCAGTGGGTTGCAGGTGGAGGGCACACATTTTGCACTGGCTTGTTAATTATCTTCGCTGATACGGCGGATTCATCATCTCCTCATTTATTTATCTCTCTCAGAGTTCTATCCGTCATGCAGAGGTATGAAATGGCAGCAAGGCTTGGTTTTTAATCGCTACTATGATGAAGGAGACAAGGAGGACAAGACAAATCAAATCCTCTGCTTTTAATTGTGGGGAATTCTGCCATCGTGGGAATTGTCTTTCTCAACCACTCTTAATTATAACAGTGTTTAAAAAAAGATGTTGAATTGATGGCTATTTTTTTTTTTACTTCATTTAAAAAAAGTAATGAATATTAATTATCCAATCTAAAATGGTTCTAACCTTTTTTTTTGCACACTCCTCTCAAATGTGTATGACAAAAAAAAAAGACTTGAATAATTTATCAATTGACTTATATTTGAATTGATTAACTCAGTGATGCAAAATTAATACATGACTATCCTCCACATACCCGCTCAATCCTCTCTCATCTTTAATGAAGCAGTTTAAGCAGTAAGGGTCTTGCCAGTGGGCAGGGGTGTGGAGGGTTGGAGTATATATCTAATACAAATCTGCTGTAATGAAGACGTCTCTTCAGAATCAACAGGTGTACTCTCTCCCAGACTGAGACAGGTACGGAATAACCAGTGTTTTTAAGCAAAGTTGGATGATACTTTTTAGGAAACAGCTTTCTTAGTAGTCTGGTAACATAAGCTAATTAAATAGGCAAAAAGAAAAACAAAGAGAAGCCAGGGCTTTGTGGTTTAGGGGCAAAGGTCAAGTAAAAAACACGAGATGTGATTCTTGAATGCTATCTGTACAAGGATGTCTGTTATGAGACCAATGACAAGGAGAAACTGAAAAAAGAAAGTAAGTATTAACAGAACTTTTTGTTCAGAGCTGATGGTTGTGGCCAATACAAACCAGTCACAAAGTGAATGGGAGTAACTGAGTCATTGTTTCCAAAGTTCTCAGTTTCTCCTCCTCCAGAAAAGAAACGGGGCCCTAAAGATGTCGAAAGAGCAATGTCTTTTTGGGAGCTCTAAAAGGCTGCTGTAATGTAAATATTTGTAATATTTGGAGCAGAATGAACGTGTCTTTAAACAAAAATAGAGTAACAAGGATTTAGCCTCCGGCCTTGGAGTAGTGGCAAGACGCGCTACTTTCCTCCTGGATCACTTAAAGATAAATAGGTACAAGGTCAAACCTGCCAATTGTTGTCTTCACACACTGAACGATGCTGCGTGACAACTCGTCATCCACTGTCCTTCCTGTAACTGCGAAGCTCAGCTGGGGCGAAGAAATGGGACAGAATGTGTGCCAGTGAGTGTGTGTGTGTGTGTGCACGCACACCCCTGTTCTTTTTTGGTGATTCACCCAGCTCTCTGGCAGCTGTCCAGGACCTATTTTCTCCTCTTTACATAAGAGCAAACAGTATCAGCAAAGCCACGTGTCCTGTCCTTTCTACACCTCCTCCCACTGTGATCCTCTGCCATTTCCTGCCTATCCCCCCCCCCATCTTCCACCTTCCTGTAAGTGTGGGGGAGCTTTTAAGACCAGTTTCACGCCCATGGTGCAAAGGTATGGGATCAGTCGGGAACAAACATTTTCGGGCTACACCTAAGCACAGAAACGCTGCTAAGACTCTAGGGTATAGGCCTGGAAAGGTGCGTGGGACGGGAAGCGGTTTTGTGACCGAAATACCCCCCTGGTGCTTTCCAAAGGCCCAGGATCTGGGATGGGCTTCACCATATGCCCACAGGACAGCACCCAACCGGGCACCGGGGTGTGACAGGCTGAAAATAACAGTAGCAGTAACAGTCCTCACTGTACTGGCCAACATACGGTCACTCGGCACCTACTGAGCAGAGAAGCGAGGTGGAAGAGGAAGGTACAAGAGGGGGCGGAGTGCAGAGGTTGGTAGAAAATACAAAATCAAGGTAGCGAAGGGAGTTTGTACGAGGGTGAGGAATGAACTGTGTGTGTGTGTGTAAGAGTGTCATTGTGTGTGTGTGTAGAAGGGATGTGTAGGCAGGGTTTAGCGTCTGGACTGCTCAGTGACTCAGGTGTGAATAATACGCTGGGTCTCGATGTGATGTGCGTTGTGTGTGTAGTGGGAGTGAGAGAGAGAGAGAGAGGGGGGGAGCACAGTGAAGTGCCGGGTCTGTGTAGGCCTGGCTGTCTATGTGTCTCGGTGGCTGAGCGTGTGCTGTGCTCTGTCTATGGCCCACTCTATGACAGCCAGCCTGCATGCTCACTGGTGCAGAAGCGCTAATTGAATTAAGCCTTTATTATCGGGCTGCAGAGGCAGCACTTCTCCCCATCTCGGCCCGCTTGGCTGACACTTTCTCCTTGAACACCTGCTTGACATCAACTTCCTCCTCTATTTATTTATCCTCACTCCCCTGTGGCCAGCCACTGGCTGCACTCCTTTCTCCTCTTCGACTCCTCCTCCATATTGGCAAACTGAGAGGGGCTAGGCCCGCTTGTTTATCTTGATGCTAAGTATGCCTGTGCTGCACATCACTCCTCAGCTTGGATAACCTGAACAGCAGAGAGTAAAGTAACATCAACTTCAGTCCTCTTTTTAAAAAAAAAAGAAAAAAAAAAAGGTGAACAGCTGGTGCAATGGCAAAAAACATGCCCTACACATCAGCGACTATTACCATAAAAAGGGACACATAATAAAAAGGATTAATTCCTAGATGTATCCTGCCCTTGCTGGCCTTCAGCAGCAATCCTGGTGAGTATAGAGGGAATAAAGGCGATAAAACTAGATGATGTCCAATGTGCTATTGAATAGTCTCCGGTGGGCAAGCTGGCCAGGGTAATATACAGCAGCTTGGATGAGAACTAACATACATCTAGTCCCCTGTCCATTTCCACTAGCCTCAGGCTTAGGCAGCTTCCCTAGGCTCAGCCTGGGCATTACTTTAGAGGACAGACAAACAAGAGACACTATTAAGTTGGCTAGAAGTCGGAGGCCCAGGCACTCGGCCCAGCACAAGCTGTAATCTATTGACCGTTTGCATTCTCCCTCTCATGCCCCAAAACCACAGGACTTTTTTTTCTATCTGTCAGTTGAATCCATTGCTCACCTCTCTCCATCTCTATCTGCTGTTTACTCACTCTATTTTTCTCTTTTTTTTTCTCCACTCCCTCGCCCTATGTCAGCTCAATCCCCCTCTATTCCATCTTTCCACAGCTCCTTCGTCTGTTTGTGTAAATCCTCCCCCCACTTCTTTTCCTCCTCACCCCATCCATCACTATTCCTCCCATCTCCATCTCGTCTGTTCGCTTCTCTTATCGACATGTTTCCATTTTCTAAACCGCTCTCACTCCATCATATTCACTCTTCCTTTGATGGCCATTTTTCATTTTCTCTCTTTCATTCACTCTTACCTCATCCTCTTTGAGTTCACCTCACTCCGGTCCTCTTTGCTCTCCCTGGTGGACTTAATATCACCCAGCCAGCAAGGCCCCAGGTGGACATAGCTGTCCTTGTCAGAGCTTTTGAGTGGGTGGAAGCAATGTAGCATAGTGTCCTCCAGGGCCCAACAGAACCCGGCAGCCTGGGGAGAACTGTCACTATGCAGCAAACTAAACTTTTACCCACGATGAGTTGGAATAAACACAACAAGAGCGAAGAACGACAAGCAAAAGACAAAGATGAGGGCGAACACACCAGTTCACCTCGTCACATGTCCTGTCATTGATCTTTATCACAGTGAAATGTTGCTTTAATGTGTCCCATTCTTTCTTTTATCCTCCAAACACTCACACCACAGTATGTGCCAGACTAGGTGACGAAAAAGGAAAAAAAAGGTATACGCATACTGTAAGTGTAGGGAGGTCTTATTCCCGGAGGCAGACTCACCCAGATACCAACTCTTTTTTAAAAAAAAAAAAAGAAGATGTGCACAGTATTCACAACTATTCTACCTTTAATTCAAAACACATCCACACAGTATCACTGGTAATTACACACACACACCTGCTGACGCCTGACTGCATTCATAAATTCCTGCACATACTCACCCACAATGCAGTCTTTAAATGCGTAGTCATGCTCTCCGGCCCACGGACGTGTGTGCATGCACAAGAGTGCATTTACATACAAACAATGCACATGCAGAAACACAGCACATACTATCGATTTCCCTGTGACTCACACACACACACACACACACACACACACACACACACACACAGTCCAGACCAAAAATATGTGCACACACTCCTCGCACAATAGCAAATACCATACACGGTAGCAAACAACCAGTCATTAGTAGATTTCAGTTCGGCTCTGTTCTGTTGTTGGTGTGTCCGCGCCCTCTGGGGTGGCGCCGCTGCTGTAGGTTTTAATAAAAACATTGTCTTTGGAAGCTGTCTAAAGGGACTCTGTTTCATTTTGGAGTACTGCTGCCGGAGTGGTGTTTCTGTGGATGTGGGAGGAGAGCGGGCTATTGCGCTGGGACGCGAGAGCTGCTAGGTTCACTGTCATTGTGGGCCCTCCAAGGGCTGGTGCTTATTGTTTGATAGTTTCAATATACAATGCCTGTGTATGTGTGTGTGTGATGCAGTGTGTTCATTTAAGCACATGTGTAAATCTGAGGCCTCCAAACTCGTGCGCGAGTCGAGGCAAATGGCTGACACAGCCCACTACTATCATCCCCAACAGCTGTAACGAGTGTGTTTTGTGTTTGTGTTTTACGCAAGACGGGAGATTAGAGAAATAAACACAGACATGTAAAGAACTGATCTGGACGGCAGCCGAAGAAGCACTTTCCTCCGTTGTGTTTCTGTTGTGTTAACCAGCCCTATAAAACAAACAGCAGAGAAAGGAAACACCGCTGTGCAACTTCCCCACTCATGAAACGGTGTGCCATTTAGGGGATGCTCAGGATAATGAGATACGCCTATACGACACACAGGTGTCCATTAGCTCTTTGGGCTGACCAATCTGTGACACCCTCTGGCCAATAGTTTCTCCATCTGTCAGCATACAAACACCTCGGAAAAACCCCTCGAGGAGACATTTGTGTCATTTATGATGGACAACAAAATGCCTGCTCACAACAGGAGCACAATGTAATGCCCATGATGAGGGCAAATCAAATGTTATTGTCTAGATTTGGAACTGCGAGGTTTCTATACCATCCTTCTGTTTTCGCTCTCCTCCCACAGGCACATTCAGATCCCATCAGCTGAAGCGACAGAGCCGCATCTTTACAGAGGCAAAGAGAAAGAATCAGTATGGATTATCAAAGGGTGCAGGGAAGGAAAATCCTAATTGTCCCCTTTAAGTGTGTTCCCTCCTGTGGAGTGAAGGTGTGGGGTAACGGCCATCTTAAATCACAGCCTGGCCACGGCCTTCATTAAAGCCATAATGCCAGGCTCTCCCTTTAATGGAAATGGAAGCCAGCGAGGCTGTGGGTGTAAATTAAAGTGTAAAGCTCGAGTAGGGAAAGATTTCCCCAGCTCTGACAGGTGCGGCCTGAATTAGCTGTTGTGCTGTTCAAGCAGTCAGTGGGAGAACAGTGGTATTGATTTTAAGCACTGTTGCACTTCCTATCTGAAAGGGAATGTGTATTACTAGAGCTAGGCACATCAA
Source organism: Solea solea (assembly GCF_958295425.1). Taxonomy (NCBI): domain Eukaryota; kingdom Metazoa; phylum Chordata; class Actinopteri; order Pleuronectiformes; family Soleidae; genus Solea; species Solea solea. The sequence continues at coordinate 6,608,042 of NC_081144.1, forward strand.
TCACTCAGCATTCCACCACTCTTCCCTGGCACGCTTCAGATTTTGAGATGATAAACAAACAGAAACGGGCCCAGACAGTAGGCTACAAGCTGAACTGTGAGGAGCCAATCGTATGCGGCGCAATACAGATGTGCTGTAATAAATGCAAAGAAACAAGAGCAACATGGTCGTGACATGCACGCATTGCAAAGTCCCGGTTTGTCTGCGTGCATCTGCGTCAAATCAAGATGAAATCATCAACTTTATTTGGAATGAGAGCTTTCATCCCATCTTTTGATACTTTGGCCAAAGAAGCAGGTCAAACTAGACTTTGTCCACTTTTGAACCTCATCAAATGCTTTCACTAACAGTCAAATCAAAGCTTTGGAAAAAAAATTACAAAATGAACAGAAAAATAATACAAAACAAAGGGTAATATTGTACCAAACATGAAATTCCATCCACCAGTTATTTTTTATATCTGATTTTCATATCGCTCTAAAATTGTGTTCTTTTCGTTTAACTTGGTTGCTTTGTAACAGAAGTGCAACCCCACACGCACTGTAAAATCATTTTTTCAGGCATTTTTAAACTATATATTGGTAAACTTGTGTGTTGACAGGATGTCGTATCTATTCATGACATGTCCTGCATCGCATGTCACCTTGGTCAAACAGCTGGCGTCAGCTCCATGAGCTCTGGCTGCTGCCCACTCCCGTGTTTACTGCCTGCATGTGTCAGAGTTGTTACATGCATGCAGGCAGCCATGCGGCGTGGCGCCTCTCTGTATTTGACCCCGCTGCTTATCTCTGCCTCCCATTACGCCTTGCTGACCCTGTCTGCAGGCGCCGGCAGGGGGAGAATTAGCCTACTTAGCCTATTCCCCACAGGGATCAAACCCACGTCGACATGCAGACAGTGCACCCACAATCAGATGAGTTGTGCGCACACACACACACACACACACACACACACACTCAGAAAAAGACGTGTTGACAAATGATAACGCAGCATTTAACCACAGGTGTCCCAAGTTTGACCTTTCGCCTGCGACCTTGAGCAAAAAAGCTTTTTATATAGCGGCCTGCCATCAATCAGCTCCCATCAATCACACACACACACACACGCATACAGTATGCTCCACCCTTTCACACATCCACCTCCCCTTGCCCAAACATCCATCACTACACTCTACCCTTTCACTGACGTCTGGTAAAACACAAACACTTCACAACATCTCCCCCTGCCTCCCTTGTCCTGTAACACACACACATACACACACACACACACACACACACACACACACGCTGTGAACTCACACACTTTCTTGTCCTGAAAATGATGGCACCTCTAAAACATGGAAAGTGCAGTGTTGTTGTGTTGTCAGGTCATCTGCAGGTGCACACTGGGGGCTACTCTCTGGTGACACGTTTGCTGAAATATCAGTGCCTGAACTGAGACATGACATGAAGTTGAAATCTCTGAGCGCAGCAGCGGCTGAGTCCGCCGTCTAAACGACAGCCAGTGTTGACAGACTACGGCCACGTGGAAACCTGGAGGACCAGCGGTTTAAAAAAAGTGACTGGATCAAAAAGTGTTATTTGTAGATGCAGGAGGATGACACAACTATTTTTTATATGTTTACTACATTTCTTTCTTTGGGAAGTTTTTACTTTATGACTTTACACCCTGTGTTGTGTTACATTGTTGTATTTGCATCTCTTTTCTTTCCTATTTATTTGACTTTATCTATTGATTTCAACAGTACAGTCGTTTCCGGAATGTTTTTGTTTAGAGAAAGAGACAATGTTTTAAGGGGGCGGCTTTAAAATGTTAAATTGTTTTCCATAAAACCACATTGTTGAAAAGGAAAAAATAAAATACATTTAACGTTTTATTTTATTGCCTGCACATGTATGTTAGCAGCATAGTCACATTTTAGTCTAGCAGCAACTACACAGGCCAGAATCCATGGATACAATAAGCTCGGCCTTAGTTAGGTTTTTTTGCAGTTTGGAGAGTTGCCGGTTTGGGAAAGATTCTTGATTAATTAAAAAATGGGAAAAAAAAAATTTAAACAGGTGAGCTCCGTGCTCTTTTGGCCCATGCTCTATAATTACACCAGAGAACATGATCTAATTGGCAGTGTCTTTATGCTGAACTATTATCAATGTCCCTCCAAGGCAGTGGGGAGCGAGGAGGGATGGGGGAGAAGGATATGAGGAACAGGTTCTATGTCAGTGAGCCCAGGGTCCACTTACACATGCATGAGGACCGCTATTAATGTCGGCACAGCAAGTCCAGCTCAAGGAAAGAGAGGAGGAAATGTTTAACATACTGAGCCGATGCCAAATGGAACAACATGTAAATGTTAGTGCAAAAGAGAAAAGAAGTGTAGTGTGACAGTAAAACAGACGATATCACCGGGGCCTAGGGCGTCAATCCATATGCCTCCTACTACTGTCAAATGTAGAAGGATGCTATTTCAAAGCCACATGCATTATTAATTATTATTCTACATTAGGTTATGTAATGACGAGGCAGACAATGTGGCCACAGAACACATTTGTTTGTTGACATGAAATATTGCGTGTCAAAGTTTTCGTAAAAGCCAAAGAGAGAGCGTCCGTCATTTGCAATTTGGAATATATACTACCATGCATACATTAATGGAATAAATTAACTGCACTGCTGGCATCTCCATTCTGTTTCAAATACCACAGTAGCTCTTGGCATTTTGTTCCATGTGGGTGTTAACGTCTGACCCAAAAAAAACCCGCGGCTTCAACAGTGCTATTAGCCAAGTGGTGAATGTGCGGGCAGATAGGAACATATTAACATACCATTCAAAGGAGATACTGCGCCAGTGCATGTTGTCTTAATTAGCTTGCTAAAAGGCAGTTATTAGTCAGTATTAATATTCATTTATCATTTATCTGCACATTCAAAACATTTCTGAACAGCCACCAGCAGCCTGTAAAAGTAAAACATCCAACACTGGACTTGAAGAACGTGGTACATAAGGTAAATAGGCTGAAGTAAAACTACAAATTAAAACATTTCGACACCCAGAATGTCATACTTTTAGGGTGATGAATTTTTGCCATATGTTTAAGCAGGAGTGTAATTGTCTTACCTTGTTTTAGGGGATGTCGTTAGCCATTCTTCATGCTTTTCAAATGTTATCAAGTACGCCGCAATCTCCTGTGAAAAAGAGACGAAGGGGAGAGAGAGGAAGAGAGAGTCAGGCTCAGATATGTCATCTTTAATCACTGTTCTCTTGTGCTTGTAATACAGCGGTGAGACGGCTTCATTGATATTCAGACGGTCGAACCAGGAGCACAAACACGGGGAAAACGGAAGCAGGGGCAGTGCCGGGAGCTTAGGCAGGTAAATAGAGACTGGTAAAGGTAAAGTGAAAGACAAACGTGAAAAGCAGCGGAGGTCAGATCATCTTCCGAGACCATCTTTGTTACAAAAGCTTTGATCAAGTTCTCCTCTGAGGACATCAAGGTGCTCTCACAGAGACTGATGCCTCTGCGTTTGAGAGGGAGCAGCTTTTAACATTTTTGGTCCAATACTCCCCCCGAATCCCTTTGATCTGCCCTTGACACTCTTCTATGAATCAATCCACTCTTTAACCTTTGAATAATAATTACACGCCGGTCTCACAATATTGACACGGTGTGCACTGCCACTTCACAAAAAGCCGTAGATCTTTTTTGAGGCAGTTGTCTACAAAGTAATGCTACAGATGCTGAAGTTAAAAAAAAAAAAAAATGCCCAAACTGCCACTGGCATAAATAGAGATGCTTCAAACACTTTCATGTTTCCAATGTTCACCCTGCCTACTGCATCAGTCTGAGTGCAAGGGGGCAACAAACTCGACCATACCCATCCATTTTCTCACCAAACTAATGGGCAGAAATAAAAGCACTTTGAATGCCGGGAGACAACCTCATGATTACCAGCGACAGCCAACAATTCAGTCCTCAACAAGAAAATGTGTTCAACCTGCTGCTGTCTTTTTAAGTAACCAAAGATGTGCATGGAGAGTCAACAAACCTTTAACTATGAATATTTTGTTCAAATATTTGTCTTGTCTGGTCTGTGACGCCTGAGATTGAAAACAGCTTAATGTTTTTACTTCGCAACCAGCTATCCCACCCGGTGGATATTGGGACAAATTGAGACGCGTGGAAAGACCAAAAAAAATCACAAAGGCTGAGGCAGTTTTTCATTCATTCATTTGTATTTGTCCTTCACACTAAGATTAGTGGGCACCATTACCATAACCATCGCTCAGTTCTTCTCTGTTTTGTTCTGATTCCTCTTTTTTATTATTATTTATTGATCCTGGTACAGCAACCTTGGGTTTCATGAAAGGCGCTTTAGAAATCAAAGTTATTATTGTTATCATTATTATTAGTATTATGTGATGAATGCGCTGGAAACAAAATGTGTCTAAAACAACACAGCAGAGCATAACGATAATGTTACGACAGTTACTTATTTCTTTCTTTTTTTTTTACGTCCTTTCCTCTTACAATCGACAGTTCAAGTTCAAGTTGAAAAAAAAGAAAGGATCACCACAAACATTCATCGCTAACAGCTATGCTATTGGCTGGGAGATGGATACGCAACATAGAACTGCACTGGAAATAATGCTGGAATTTTTGCCATGGCCTAAAATGATGCAAATAAAGAAGAAATTAACCATTTTACAAGCTTCTTGTGTTACCCTTAATGTTCATCAGAGTAGAAGCAGATAAAAACTATTCAAATATCCCACTGGTCAATGGTGTATAAATTCCTCTATGCAAACACTGTAAAGTAAGAAAGAAGGCTTCCATTGGCTCATCAAATCAGAGTCACGAGTTTGACCTGGCACAGAGACACAGCACACTGGTGATAGCCCATAGGGATGCTGCAGGGTACTGCAGTGTGAGGGGTTCCCAGGCTGGCAGGGGTCCCACCAGCGAGAGGGGGCGGTAGCATGACTGGCACTCTTGCCTCCAGGTGCAGGCTGGGAGATAATGCTGCGTTGATTAACTTCCCGTTCTCCTGCCATAACGACCGGAGGCAGTGAGGCCGTGACAAGATGGAGTCTTGAATTAAGTAAAAAGTTAGGAAGGGGATGTGGCTGTCAAGAGGAGCTCAGGGCTCCTCCTGTCCTTCATAACTTCTGCTATTTAAAAAAAAAAACAAAAAAAAAAACAATAAAGCAGCTAAAGTACAATAGTGGGTACAGTCCAGAGCCTTTCAGAACGAAACGAGCACAACATCTATAAAGTGTAATGTTCAATGTGCCAACCACAATTAAATACTCTCAAGCACAGAAGAAATAATGTTACTCGTGTCACCATAAAGTTACGTTCCTGCATACATTTGTAAGTAAATGAGACTAAAAGAGCAGTGATTAGATTAATCCCTGCTATTCCGCGTTCATTTAGGGAGGGATAAAAGGCAGCGGGAAGCTCCTTCAGTGACCTCTGTGCCTGTTAGCACACAGCGCCTTCCATCATTCTTGTCTTTAAAAATCAAGCCACAGCCCAAGCCTCACTGGCGGCGGATAAAATAGGGGGCCGCCTTGTCTCATATTTGGAAAAAAAATAAATAAAACAGAAGCAAGCCTCTACCTCTGGCTCCATGTGCACCCCTCCCACTCTGAACAGATGCCAGGGATTATTCCATTCCCCCGACCAACCATAAAGGTGCAATAATCTTATGGTGAGGAAACAAACAAAAACAGACGTGCAGCCATTAAACAGCTGCAAAGAGACAAAGTCTGCATGGGCGGCATAATGAGAGGCTAGCGTGCGTTCAGGTTGAGCAAACACGCTCGCGGGTTACTGCAAGAGAGGTGGAGGGGGGAAGTTGGAAAGCAGTGTGCTGAACACTGATGGCGTATCAAAGTCAAACCAGCAGCTGTCAATGGGCTTTGGACTCTGTATCTGCTGACCTTACTGCCTCTGGCCTACTCACAGGCACTGGGGAAATATTCAGGAGGTTCTTTGTACACACAGCTTCTACCACACTCTCGCTTTTAAGTCAGAATCCTGCACATGCAAGGCTGTTTGTGTTTACTTTCTTTATGCCTCGGCCCCCCCCACTGACACCATCTTTCCTGGGGTTTTATCACCAGGTGCTGTTTAAATAAATCGTACCAGTACCTTTTTTTTTTCTGCTCAGTTTACATTGCCACAAACTTCCTCCCATGACGGATCTAAATAAATAACAATCAGCGAAAAGCTTGCACCGAACCGGAGAGTGAATATGAGCACTTACTAATTGACACAGTGGTTGCAGAAAAAAAGGGGGGCTTTCATTTTCCAGGGGAAAGAACAACCTGGAGCTGTTTGTTGTAACGCAGCCATCTCATTTATTTCTTTTGTCTCTATAAAAGCTGTGACAAACTGTTAGCAGAGCGGGCCACCCTAGAACATGACAGAGCAGTCTAGCAGTTTCTGGGCTGATGGAGATGGAGAGGCACAAGTGTTTGTGTGTGTGTTCCCGTCTACTGTCTACTACAATCAGAGGGTCTGATTACTGGTTACCTGCCTGCGCCTGGCATGTTATTAACATGCTCTTCAGGATGTGTCATTCCTTTACTCATCACTGTGTCTCTACTCTAGTTCCATCTTCTCATCGCCACACACACACGCACACACAGACTCCGCTATCTGTCTCTCACTCAACCTCCCCCATAACCACTGAGGTGAAAAGAAAAGACGCCATAAGAAAATTTGACTTTTACTGTCTCGGCTTTCAAAGGATATTTTGACTCGGGAGGTACAACATTTTCTCCAGAGAGAATCAGCTTGTGAAATATCTTCCTATTTGAAATTGGAGATGACAAAAACATATTCATCCCATTTCACTTCTTTGCACCAAGGAAGACGGAGGCAGGAGCAGGAAAATAAACACTTTTTTGACTCCCCCCCACATATTGATTATGTGAAAATGTGTTAGAATAATAGTTTGAGTGCAAGTGTTCAATTAAACTGAGGATTATACTAAGGATAAACCAGAGTTTGATTCTGATGGATGAATAAAGTGACTCTCAAGTACAAAACAAAGCACTAAACAGTGGGATAACATATATTTCAGGGTGGTCCTCTATGTCTGTATACCTGTCACAGTTCACAGTCAGGGTAAGGGAAACACATGTGGGTATTCTGAGTCACCACTGGCACCCAACATGGCTACTGTCGAGGAAAGTGACAAGCATTTTTTGTTGTTTTTTTTTGTCATTTGAGCCAGTTTACTTACAGACACATGTCATGTTTGTTGGTCACAATGACACAAATGTTGTGCAACATTAGAGGTGGACACATGCAACTCAACTCAAGAGACAATAAAAGCAAAAACTACATCTAGAAGTAGTCGTGGAGGAGTTTGGTTACTCCAGAGCAGCTAAAGCTACACGACCAAATATTAGTCCAAAGTGTCTGTTTATCACCAAGAACCATTGCAGAGCAAACTCCTGACCACTGGCCTGCGAGGAAACAACAAATTCTGCCATAAAAGCCGAGCATGGAATCAGTGCCAATTTCTTTTGTTGCAAAACAAAGCGGCACCAAAGGTGAGGATTTGTTTGAACAAGTTATTTTGTCTTAACCCCGAGTGCAAAAATCACCATCCTCACTTCCATTGGACATCAAAGGTTGTGTTAAAAAAGCAGTTCAGCAAGTTTAGCGAAATATGATTATGTCCGGTCTGTGATGAACGTTCTAAAAATAGGAGAATGTTCCCCACCCCTGCGTTAGACCATAACCATTCCCTGTAGCATAAAAGCTAGTCAAACAGTGGTTTGATGGAGCTAGTCCACGGTGGAGTCACTGTCCCAGGGTAATATGAGGCTAGACTATTTCGCTGTCCTCTCTGCTTCTCTCTCCTGCTGCCACTAACTTTGATTTATGGGAGTAAAGAGAGGTGTGGAGAGAACCCATGATGCAACATTTGGATGACAGACCTGATCACTTGAAACAACTGTTGCCGTTCCATTAGAAGGGGAGATTGGTGTCTTTTGGCATTATCTCAGGACGCATCAGACACCTGTCTCTAAACACAATCCATAATGTCTCCCCGCTCCTACTGCATCCACGGCGCATTTTAACTGACTGACAATGATAGGTTGGGTAACTCCGAAGCACATTCCCGTTTCAGCGCTTAAATGAAGTTACATCACAGTCTGAGAATTTAATTCCGCTTCGAAAACCTATAATTTAGAAGCATTATGCAAATGCAGTCTACATCAAATCCCAAAAATATTTAACAATTAGAGCATACGTTTGTCCATTACAGTATAATTCCAGTTATACTGGGGCTCTAGTGACACTAATGAAAAGGCACTTAATGAATAGCTGTATAAAAAAAAACTAACTTTAGCAAACGTATTGATTGCAGTAAAAGCTTGAGCTAATGAAATGAATATGAGCGAGCATGAAGATGTGAAAGAATAGATGGAGCACAGTCTAGTTAGAGAGCAGGGCACAGCGCCTCTAGCCTGCCTTGTGGTGAAGTCTGGGGGATGCATCCTCAAAGCTTTGACCTTGCCCTGGCACTTGAAAGCAGGAAGTGTATGAGAGGGGGCCATGGGAGGGAGACAGTGAGAGGAGCTCTCCCTGATGACCTGGGTTTTGCTGTGGAGTGCCAGGTCATCTGATATTTCCTCCAGGGCAGCCCAGGAAACCAACTTGCCCAGGGCAGAGCACAAATGGACTGGTGTGGGTTTGGGGTAGGGGTGTGGGGTTGCTGAACCTCCAGGTTATCACGATATTACACCAGAAAAAAAAATAAAAAAATTATATAATGCAATTAGACACAGACGAGATAGAGATGGGTAGTGGAAGTGGAGAAAGGGATAGAGGAGGAGGGTGGGAGAGTTACTGAAAAGAGAGAAGATAATCAAAAAGGAGAGAAGGGGAACACAGTTTAGTTTTCCCCCCCATGACAATGATAAATGCATTTAAAACAGGAGAAGCGTGAAGGTATGTTGATTAAAAAAGTGAGCCTTGGTTCGATTCTGCAAGCAAAAGCGCCTTAGTGGAATCATTTTGGGCTTTTTTTTTTGTTTATACTTCATGAATTCTTAATGCACGAGCAATAATGTATCACACACTGTATCTAAGTAATCTCATATGGCCATATTACTCTTTTAAGCTTGGGAAAGTAGTGGGGTGGAGTGAATCTATTTTAGCTGGATGCAACCTCCAGCTAGCCTTTAACATTGTGTGAGCACAGCTCGTAATAGGATGCAGTGGTTGCACTATCAAGACAAATGGTCAGTGGAGAGACTGAAAGGGAGAGGGGGGTGAGAGACGAAGGGAGAGAGTTGAGAAAGTAAAAGTAAGCAACAATAGAGGATGGAGCTGTTGACAGCTGCACTTGGCATCTGCTGAAGAGGAGCAAGGCTGCTCTATGAGTCCCGACTGTGGGTTAAAAAGATGCCCTCTCCAGCATACTGCTCATTAGGACCAGCATGGAGCTTCCCAGTGATGCCCGTGCGAAAAAAAAAGAAAAGGAGTGGAAGTCACGCTGTGTCCACTCTGCTTCAATGTTGTGAATGAGCAACAGAGCTGTTCTGCTCTAACTTTCAAATAATCTCCTGCGTTTTGGCAGCTGATATAGAGATCGATTTTTTTTTTATATATAAGGAAAAAGAAAAGAAAGAGGATAATAGTGCATCATCAGGGCTGAACAAAATACTGTGAGGGAATGGTGAGCGAGCTCACAGAATCTTAGCCAACATTTACAGCTACACAACAAAGGTATGTTTAAGAAAAAGAACAGACAGCTTTGTTCTGTTCCTCCATCCAGCCTGCTACATACTTCCTCGGCTCCTGTGGGCCGGCTCTTTCTCTTGCCAAACAGGAAGTGGGATGAAGGAGACAAGCCGCCCACTGCTCTACATTATACATAGTTCTGGGATCAATTTGGCATTGATCCTGGATAGCTTAGATGTTTTCCAGTCGCTGGTCAATGGTTCTCTTCTCAATTCTGCTTGGTATGCTGGTCATAAGATTGTTCTGAAAAAAAAAAAAAACAGACATTTTCCTAGGGAGCCTCCTCACACTCCTCACGGCTCCCTGCTCCCACAATCAATGTTACCACAGCAGCTGCTCAGCCAGCACTCTCCTTTATGTTTACTATATCACTTCCCTACACTACATACGTTCATACAAGCAGATGAGTGACAACAGTGGAAGAGGAGTCTTCTTCAATGAGGTAGAATTTTCATTTATTATTATTATTATTATTATTATATATGCATACACGCATGATGAACCATAAAAGAGAAACAGAACAAATGCAGATGTCCCCTGTAGTCACTGAATATTTGCACAAATTATGTGAATAAAAATACCACCCCAGTCACACCTCAAAATGAAATTTTACACCGCTCTATACTTTTATTGGTGAAAAAGTTACTACATTTAAGGAAGAAGGGCTTCTCATCCCCCACCAGAGCTTCAGGACTTTCATCATTCATGCCAGTTACATGATTTTGTGCCAAAAATGAGCAAATACAGTCCAAAATCATACATTAATTATAATCCTTTGTACGCAGTTATGTATATGCTGTCGGGAAAAACAGAAGAAGAGAGTACGAGAAAGAGACCAGGAACAGGAGGAGGGAGCTGTCATGAAGCGGCATTGTTTTCGGCTCTGACGCCATGGTTACTGTCTCAAGCATTTGCTGAGAGGATGTTCTTATCTGGCCTTGAAAGACAGCAATGGTCAGGTACTGTGTCTCCTATATGGTGCAAAAACTCCCCATTGCAAAAGGCAAAACACCTGATGTGCACACCTCCTGTATGTGTTTCAGTAATTGTGTTTTGGAGCAGGACTGAGGAGATGACAGGGAACCCGGCAGCAAAAGACTGGTGAAGAAGAGAGAACGAGGAAAACCTAAAACGATTTGTGGATAAAAGAGAGCAAGATACACCTAAAAGACTCCCTGAAAACAGTTTCTGAATGGATCCACAACATGTGTTAGGGACGATGAATGAGCGTGAGGCACAAACTTGACTGAGATAAAATACATTAATCTTTGTCTGCTATAATTAGGCAGTGTTGTGGCCCTGTGGTCGTCGCTTTGAATGTTGGTGCGTCTGCTGCTGGAAAGCCCATTTGGGACCACCAACTGCTTTACCCTTGAGAGATGTGTCTCATGTAATGATTCTATTACACCTTTCTCTTCCTCTACCTGTCCCTCCCTCCCTCCCTCCCTCCCTTCCCTCAGGCTCTAACTTATGGCAAGACTTAAAGACGTGTCGGCAGAAATATAAAGCACTACATTAGTGAATGGCAAGAAATGTGTACGTGTGTGCGCGCGGATGCATTGTGGCGCGCCACAGGACGCGGCGGGAAGTGGCCAGGTTCACTTCCTGGCGCCCCGTGGCTGTCTGACCTCTGGTGTCCACGCTGCATGTCCTCTTCATCATCTATGCAGCAGGATGTCTGTTCCCCCCTGCTGACAGCTCAACCAAGGAGAACGGAGAGTGGCAGAGCCTCCATGAGGCTGACCTTACCCCAGCCCCTCTGCAGAGACTCCAGACTGTTACCCCACTCGGCTACTGAACTTCTCTCCCACACAAGCCCAACTTCTGTCCACTGAAAGAGGGGGAAAAAAACCCCGCAGGAGCAGTCAAACTTACTGGAGGAGGTGGTTCTCCTCTGTGTCTCTTCTCCAATTCTTTACTGTATGTCTTTTATTTGACAGATGCACTGTTTTTTGGTCGACAGCAGATATTGAAAGCGCCGTGTCAGATTGTATAGCCAACAGCCGGCAGGTCTGTTTGAGCCCTAATGAAATTTCACAATTTGATAGAAAGTGCAGACATAAATGTTACATTTCTTGCTTTCTTATGCTTTTTCTGGGAGAGAAAGATATTGCAGTGAAAATCCACAGAGAGGGGATTAAATGTCATCTAAATATAATTGAGGTGTGACTTCTCTCTGTGGAGACACTGTAAGAATCTCGACACTATATCCTCAAATATCACCCAAATTCTCCCCAAAGTCAAGGAGCGATGGCATAGTGAATAAATGAAGTGACAGTGGAATCTAGAAGGTCACCGTTCACTTCGTATCAATCAAATGACGTCAACGTTCATTTTAGAGCCCCTGCAGGACCCATGTGAAGAGGGGAAGGAGGGGAGAGACTTCCCTGTCTTCCCTCCAAAGGTGCAAATGAGCAGAGTTGTGTCTCATGTGAGCCTCAATGTCTGTTTATTTCAGGCTCCAGAATCAATTAATGCCAACATTATCCTCTGAAATCCACTATTCAGTGCAGCCAAATGATTGTGGCACCCTTGCATGAGACTGACTATCCAACTTTGAATGCAAGGCACAACCCAGAGCGACTCTCAGTTGACCACAGAGTCATGCATGTGACTATATGACTATATGAGTGTATGTGTAGGGCGGAAGTGAAATTGCAGTTCAAAATAACACAATTAGTAGATCACAATTGCTCTGCTTTCAATAGTTAAGGCTGGACAAATGAGTGACTATTAAATACTCAACTATTTTGAATTAATCAGTTTTAAGTTTTTTGTTTGTTTTTTCTTGTGTAAAAAGACGTCATCACTTTCAGGTTTGGAAAACACCAATCAATATATAACAACATTAATGAACTAATAATGAAAATAATAGCTGTACATGGTTGGTGAACAGTTCATACTATGAGGTCCTCATCTTTGCACTAGTAATACATATTTTGATGACGTATGAAGGAATGCTCCAATTTATTCAAATCTATTAAAATAAAATGTTTAGCTCGAGCTCAAATCAAATCAAAATACATATATTTCTAAAACAAAGTGCAGTTGCACTCGACCCTTAGTGGACGTCTGATTTCGCCGTCCCTTTTTCCACTTCCATCTCTATATCTCCTGCATCTAATTGCATTAAAACTGCTTACTATTCAACTGGTCAGAAACCCTCTTACACCTGCTAATGTCTGCAAAGGAAATGGATACAGTCAGTATTTAATCCGGGAGCAAATGACTCTGCAATGGCTTTTATTGGCTGTCTCTGATAAACAGTAATGTAAACATAAAACGCAGGTGAACAGACATTATTTATATCCTTCACTTCCTTATTTTGGCAGCCAAGATGCTGGGGCTGCACTTTTTTGTTTTCGGCACAACGTCATAATGCTCAATATGAAGAGGGAATAAAGTAAAAATATATCAGTGTAGCCATTGTAAAGTTTGTGTCACGGGTCTCCGCGGTACTTTCTTCTATTGTGTTTCCGTCTTCTGCTGTGTTGTTTTCCACCATGTTGGTTAAGTTAAGTCAAACCTCATTCACAGGAGGCAAAAAACTCAACTCAATTACATTTTGAAATGGGTTCACTCGTGTTTAAAAACGTCCTTACATCCGCTCATTTTGGTGTAAAAGAAGAGAGTGTGTGTGTGTTTGCATTATAAGGAGCAAGCTCTGCTGAGACATTGGGTTATGTTAAGTTTATAGTGGCTGGTTCAGCCTGTTCCTAAGCTGCACCTATGGTGAAAGAGCTCTAAATAATAATAATAATAAAAAATGTTCTTTCTGAAAGAAGAACACATTTTGACACACAAACAAAAGCCTACTCACGATATAGTGCAGACAAGAAGTGAGGCGGTGAAGGTGAAACGGGGGGTTGGCGGAGGAGGAGAGCAAGGTTGTGAAACAGACTGAAGAAGAGGCAAATTGTGTGTTAAAGGGCAAAATGTGATGTCTTTAATCGACTACGGTCCATGTCGTGAGGAGAAACAGGATGAAATATTGAGCCCCGGATTGTCAGAGAGCGACACGCTCTGCTCCCGAGAAGGAGAGAAAAGATGTGAAGACAAGACTGAAATCTCACCAAAGGGATGTCCAGATCTCCCACTCAGGCCAATTAGCCAGCAGAAACTCTTTTTCCCCAACTACTCGTCAGCATGAAAGGATCACCCTTTGTCTGTCAGAATCATGCCTTTATCTTCTTCCTGTATACAGTCTGTGAGGCTCTCTCTCGCTCTCTCTCACACACACACACACACACACACACGCACACGCTTAATTCTTAAAAGTTACATTACTGCGGATCCTTTTCTGTTCCTGTCATCCCTGCATGTGCTTGCCGGCACACTCATGGCCACACTCATGTGTCCACACACACACACACACACACACATACACACACTCTGCACTTGTACATGCAAGTGAATATCCATACGATATCAGTCAAAACCTCACACAAAGTGCTCTCATTCTATCTCATCTCAGCGCCTGCCATCTCGCTGACTGATGTGATTGTTAGTTCTGGAGGAGGGCTCTCTTTAATTGAAGTGAGTGTGTGTGCACGTGCGTGTGTGTGTGTGTGTGTGTGTAGCTATCTGTCCACAGCATCGCTCAGCTATGGCTGCTATTGTTTGGCCTATCAGACAAGCTGTCAAGTGTTCCTTGACTCTCTCTCTCTCTCCCCCGCTCTCTCTCTCCCTCTCCCTCTCTCTCTCACTTGGCTCGATGCCGCTTTGTGTTCATGTTACAATAACGGGAATGTGGGACTGTGAAGGTCACAGATGCCTGAAGAGGAACCCGCTCGCTGGTATGGCTGCATGTTTCATCTTACATGAACCGGCCCCAACATCTACTGTATTTAACATTAACCGGGCACATGAGATACAGGTACAGTAGTGACCGTTTAATGGCGCTAATCACCAAGTTCACGGTCATTAACGCTAAACGGGTGCTACCAAATACAGTGGCAGCAATGTCTGCAGCTGTGTTGGGTCTTATTTGTGCTTTCTTCTTCCACTGAGATAACTTTTCTCAACTTTTCTGCCTCTATCTGCATACTCCCATCTGCCTTGTGTGCATTATCAGTCCCACATCTCTCCCCTCTAAAAGTTTGGCCCATTGAGAGAAGAGGCACAGGCTGCTCTTTGTGAAGGCTGCTCTCTGCAGACGGTGGGGAATCGATCAACCAGACGCTCCAATGGCTTGCTCCTTTGTGAGCCCAGTCTGGCTCTGTGCAGCTTTCCTCTGTTTATCTCCCACACGTCGCTCGCTGGCTACATGCTCTTAATTAAACATGCCGCACGGCTATTAATTGTCAACCAGATTCAATTTGTTCCCCGGGCACGCTGTGAATGGGCCTCTCCTCCCAGAACAAAGGTGTCCGAACAGCCATGTCAGAGTTGAACAAAGAGCCCAAGGCATCACTTCTATCTCCCACAGCCTGAGCCGCTACAGCTCACAGGCAGCCATTGAATGAGGTGTTGTCCCGGCAGGTTTCCAGACAGGTGTTCAAGAGAAAACCGTCTTGTACATGGCCACACAATCTTTTTTTCCACTCAGTGACATTTGGACAGAAACAAAGCACTCCATCAATATTATGGTGCTACACCTTTTGCGAGCTGTCATAATGCTTTCACCTGCACAAATACCCATTCGATAAAATACCCCCAAATCGACCTCATTTTTTAATCTTGTTAGGTTTCTTTTTTCCCCCTTTACGTGGAAAATCTTTTGACAAATTGTGGGAACAAATAAATAAATAACCCAATGACTGCTGAGATGAATCTGGGAGTAAGCAGCTGCCAAGGCATAATATAATTCATGGCCATGCATCAGTGTTACTGGAGACTGCTCCAGCACCCAGCCAGGACCCATAGTGTCAGGTGCCAACACATTCATCCCCTTGCAATTCCCTCATCCATTCCATCTCTCAGTCACTCCAGACATCACCACATTCAATGCTCCCTTACCAGAAACCTAAAGCTCTAGACCCCAGCTGGTGCCAAGGAGGCCCTGGCTGTTGCTATTGTGTCACTGCCTAAACCCCTCTACAAAACAACGATAAACCTGGCCCCTCTGTGCCTCCTAAGTCACACAGAACAGATGCCAAACCAAGAGATGTTCATATACACTCACAAAGGTCTCTTAACCACAGGGCCTCAAAAGAACTGACTCAGTCAAACAACACAGCCTATGCTGTGAATCCAGGTTTAGAGCCTAGAACTTACCTATAATACACCAAGGCAAGAAAAAAAAAAAAAAAGAAACACAAATTTTATCATGTCTACAAATAAAGCCGGGGTAGTAGTGCTGTAGAATACACTATTGTGTGGGGAGCCTTGTTCAAACACTGTGTTGTGGAATTTTTAATGAGCGTTAGGCGAAGGTGGTGTAGCATATATATATATATATATATATATATATATATATATATGTATAGAGACAGAGAGAGAGGGGGGGGGGATCTTTTCCCCAGCGTGCTTCTATGCCTGCCTTTTCAGCAATCCCAATATTTTGCTGCCGGTGAACTCACTGAGCAGTTGAGGAATTACTTATTTAAAAGATAAGGTTTCCTCTGTTGTCAGCAAAACCGCTTCTTGTCCATAACAGGAGAAAACCAATGCAGTGTGAAATCAAAGGTCACCCAGAGACAAATAGCACTAACAGGCAAGAGCAAGGGTGACAAACGCTCCCTCTCTGCGCTCACCAAATTAATTAAGAGTGGGGATTCAACATGGCATCGCCAAGACAAAGGAGAACAAGCAGCCTTGTTGTTGTTTCAGCGAGTCTTTTAAGAGAACAAACACACTCCCTTTTTTCCCTATTGTAATCAACACATGTTTACCCGCATCTCTCAAATGACTCTTTCATTGAATGTTTTATATGGCGGCTTTGAGAAGTCATTGATCTCAATCTAGGCCCTGGGATGCCTCTGTTGAGCCTGCTCCTGCTTTAAAAGGCAGCCTGCCTTTGGCCGAGAATCTTCAGGGCACGGCATTAAATGCCTTACCCCAGGCGGCCTGCTAATCCACAGCATCCGCATGTGTTTCTGTCTGGCCGTGACCACAAGATAAGCACAGGCCTGGAGGAGACAGAAGCAGCCAACAGACACAAAGTGCACGTTCGAGTGTGTCTTTGCATCCAGTCCACACTCAGTCACCCAGCTGAGGGCACGGGCTGAAAACAGCAGGTGTGAGCCCGAGCCCGGATAATGACACCTCATGTGGGAGCAGCTAGTAAGAAACATCTGCATCCCTATATCTCCGTAATGGCTGCACCGACGAGACGACATGGCGATCATTTACTGCATTACCCTACAGTAAGCTGCTGCCTGATGCACTTTCACAAATCAGTGTAGTGGAAATGTTTATACGGAGCGAGCTGGGACAAAAAAAAAAGGTTCCGTCAGTGTCTTAGATAAGCATGAGAGAGCAGAACGCTGGTCAAAGGCGCCGATCGCAGTGTACTCACATATATCATCGATCGTAGACCCAGTGTTCAGTCAACCAGATGGAGTTTGATTAGTCCGAAGAGTAATGATGAGAAATCTTAACGTCACATGTGCTCAAACTATTCAAAAATTATTAACATTACTGTTGTACAACACAGCAGAAACCCCTCTCAGAAACACACACACAGAAAGTTTACCATTCACATTTGTTGAATGCTAAGAATGCCTGGAGGATCCGGGGGGGGGGGGGGCGAGGGCGGTGGCCCATATGAAGAGCATTTACGCGCTCATTTACTCACTGTAAATCCTGCAGCGCTGCTCTCGCTATGTTCTCTCAAGAGCTCGCTCTGACATTACTGGAGATTCTGCTCATGTCCCGACTGCTTAATGACATTTGCGTCCACATGTGCAGCCCCTACACACAAACTCTGGTGACTCTCTGGAGTCTGAAAGCAGCTAATGAAGACAACGAATGGGTTGAGCCAGGAGGACGATGTTCTCAACTAATTGTGCAAGATTTTTTTGTGAGAAATAAATATTTTTGAAGTTGGTAATCCTTCCATAGAATCCTACAAACACAGGACTCTGATTTGTACTGCATTAGCTGCGAGAGGACGTCACCCTTGATGATGATGATATATGTGAGAGAGGCGCTCACAGCACTATGTCAGAATGTAAGAGTCACATGTAAGGTCATATACAGCTGGAGCTTTTGGCCTTTTAATGGTCATTTATTGTTAATCAAGTGAGCATGCGTGTGTATGGGCTTGTTTTATGACATTTGTGGGGTTCAAGGACTGGGAGCCCACTATACTTGCGGGGTCCGACAGGTTTATAGTCCCCAAAGTGTGTGTGTGTGCCTGTGTGTGTGCCTACTTGCAGGTTTCCATTTGAGTATTTTATGGGTTCTCTCCCCCCAGTGGGGGGCAGCACCACACTGGCCTCAGTGCCTCCACCCACTCATCCATCCCACATCTTGTCTAATTAAACATCGTTAACATTCATCCCAAGGTCTTATGCAGATGAGCACAGAGGGAATGTGGTGCACTACGCATTAAGAAAACAACTTGGGGGGTGGCAGAGAGGTGAACACTGGGATGAGACGGGGTTGTATCCGAATTGAGACGTGCCTGGATATCTCCGATTTGACCTCATTCATCAATTAATTACCGCCATTAACAGGAGGTGATGTGGAACCAAAGCTGGAATCACTGCTCCGTGGCGCGCCACCAGTGTGTTGACTGTGTGCACGCGGGCATACGTGTATGATAGACAGCCTCCCATTAAGCACGGAGACAGGTACATTTGTGTGAGTCTGTGTATGTGTGTGTACCTACAGTATGACGAGAAAGGCAAACAGATAGACAAAGTGACAGGCACCGAGCCAAGCACTGCCATTGGTGTGTCCTCAACAGAGCTGTGATCACAGCTCAGTCCTGTCATGTGGCTGTCATATTACTCAGCCACAGACAAGCCATACCATCACACCATACCACGCCGCCACAGCCGTACTTGCGTCTAAAACTGTACGGCCCCTTCTTTAACAACAGTCTTTATACTCACTCTAAAGAGCCTTTGTTCCTTTTGTCATTTGGAAGGTAAATCTCTCACTCTTTTTGCACATTGCGCCAATTTACCAGCAGGTAAAACATCAGTCAGAAGACCTGATGTGCATGGAAAACATGAACATAAAAAGGAAATCATTTGAGCAAACTATGTGAGACATCGTCGAACCACCAAAAAGAGGTTATGTCTTGCGACAACTACATTGCGGAAGGTTCTCGTTACTCTTCATTTTCTCTGATAGCTACTTTTCCAAAAATCATAAAGGTACCAATTCTAGCTACTGAAATGCCACAAAAAAGCCATAAAGCTGGCATTAGTTCAGGCATGTATTACACAAATATCTCAACAGGGGTACACTATGTGTGATCAAGTGCATTTGTCAGAGATGGAGACCAGGTTTATGCACTGCCTGGGCATGAATGGCATCTCACAGTATTTAATCCAGGAGACTTAAATGGGTTTAAGAGGCTGTAGTGGCGGTTATGGTCTGAGGGAGTGCCTGCCAGGGCAGTGGGGCGGGTGTGACAGCAAAGCTGTGAGTTATGTATGCTGCACATGGACTCATATTTTTGAGGACAAGCTGACGGTTGGCCATGCACGGCAGCGCAGCACAGCACAGCACCCCCTAAGATCCTGTTTGTAACCGTCTAAAAGAACAAAAGCCAGAGGGAGGAGCCTGCTTAAACTCACTCACCTTCACCGCCAGCCGGCACGCACCTATGCACACATGCACTGAGACAAAATACTGTATACTCGCACACATGCTGTACATCACGTGTGGGCCGCTTGCAAAAATAAATAATCATGACCAGTGTCAAATAGGTATGCATGAAATACACAGAGGGCTCCGCATGCATATCTAATGCACTGCAGCCAAGGTCAGAACAATCCTCTTGTAATCAGCAGCCACTTGAATCACCTTCAAGGATCAACAACTTTCATGAGGTGCTTTGCGTGTCTCTTTAATAAACATGCAATCTTACTTGAACTCCAGTCAGTCTGACTAAGTGATCTACGCTAGACCTCAGACAGCTAAGCCCACTACGGATAGTGTTCGGCTGTGCTGTAGCCAATGACTATGAACAGGGGGCGCTGTGTAGACAGTCAAGTACTGGCAGTGAGGGTGAGCAGGCAGGCTCAGGAAACGATGATGAAGTGCAGCATTAGTGTGGTGATTAACTCCTTCTCCCGCTCTTCCTCCTCTCGTTCAGTCCCATTTCCTCCCACTGCGGGATGGGAGGGGAGCCTCTGATCAGTGTGTGTGAGATTCCTTTGACACACCGTCCATCTGTGTGTGTGTGTGTGTGTGTGTGTGTGTGTGTGAGCTGGCAAGCCAGCAGGTCCTCTCCACCAGCGTGCTGTCACAATCCTGTCCTAAATGTCTGTCCATTACAGGCCTTTCCTGAAACAGCACTGCAACTTTGACGAGACGGTTCCCTGTTTGCCAACATGCACCGGCGAATAAGTTCCTAAAAACAGCAACAACAAGGATCTATAACACAGAAATGCAATTTAAAAAATGCATGGAGCAAATAAATCCTTCATGCCGTCTCTCTTTCCTCTCTGGTGTACAGTGTACATCCCATGAAGAGTAATGATTCATAATGCAGAGCTGTTGCGATATCTGCAAAGGGCAGCGTGCGCTTATAAGGAGAGCGCCATGTGGAACCTCCCTGAAGAAAAGTCATAATTCTTCCCTGAGTCATGTCAACAAGCTGTACAGGAACGCAATTAGGCACCTCATTAACTCATCTGCACTTCAAAAAATGACATACATGCATTTTAATGAGTGAATACGCGACCGCGTTGTTCCGTGGACTTCTTCGCGTGCTATTCTGGACAACAGAGGCAGGACAGACCAATCATGTCACTGCAATCCCTTCCCAGCAGCATTCAGAGGGCCAGGTGGCTGTGGCAAATGACCTACACTCAATGGTGCGGTAATAGTTTCACCTCTTCACAAGAGAGGCTATTTTGTGATCACATAGCCCCCGCTCATATCAGATTGCATCACCAGCTCCCAAGCAGGGAAATCCTTTTTTTTTTTCTTACAGGTGCACAGAAAAAAAGGGATGAGACAGAATGAGTGAGACTCCTGTTATAACCATGCCTGCAGAAGCTGACTGTTTCATATGACGATGAATGGGGCTTAAATGTATTCCGCTGTATAAATTTCCTCTTCATTGCCCATATTAAGATGAATCATTTTTTTGTATTTATTAGGAAAACAACGTGTGGGACACAGCTGGTGGCAGATTCAGCGTTCTCGTGTACCTCAATCAATCAGTTCTCTCCACAGGTATTAAGAGTGTCTATGAACACATGACAGAGGTCCCGCTTTAATACTAAGGCACGGCCTTCTGGGAAGAGGGTGATGGTATTGGACACGATTCACAGACACAGTCTGCTGAAACATCCCTTACATATGCAGATTAAGAATAATGCCCCACAGGCTGCACACAGTGTGACCCTCTTGTTAAGCATTCAATAACATTTTAATACAATTCTCTGCCAAAATAAACCCCCTCTCTGTATTTCCAACATAATTCAAAACTTCTTATCTTTCCAGGGCTACCGCTGCTGCTGCTGCTGCTGCTGCTGTTTTCTGCCCTCTTTCCCACAGACTAGCAGTCAACCTTAATAATGACAGCATTTACAATGTTTTGAAGAATTTGTAGACTTTCGCCCATTTGAACTGTCAGGATTAAGTGTCTTTCAGTATAAGGTGATTCTCACAATGGGATGTTTATCTCCTCTTGTCTTGATTTCTCTGCTGTGTCCTTATAAATTCTCAACAATTACATGCCAACACGCTCCTTTTTTCTTCCAAGAGTAGAAATTACAGCTGTCTCCTTACCTCTCTCTCATCCTGGCATCGCTCATCTATTATTCAGTTTTTAATTTGGCTATTTGAGGTTTGTTCCCTCGTTTGGCGACAAGTAAGCCTCTTCTAAACAGGCACCTTTTCCATTACACTAAATCCAGCACACAGCAGACAGCATTCTGGAATTGACCATTTAGTGGGGTTATTGATATAACCACCATTCCCTCTCGTCATTATCCCTCTAATTTATCTGTAATTGTATGGCAGCTTTTTGGAGTTATTCTCACCTTGGATGCAGAGAGAACGCCGCTCACTTTCTGAAACATGTCCATGTTTGGATAGTTTACAGAAAAAGCTATCCATCAAATTATTGAGGGGAAGCATTCAGTCTAGGCAAAGCCAAGGCTCTATTGAGGCCATTTTGTTCAAGAGCTTTTGTGTTTATGACAAAAGTTTCCAAATTGCATTCGGCTTTTACTCAGGGTACCATCACACTTTTGGTCATCGTTACAGAGGGTTAGGTCTCTCGCACTGATCTTCAGACTCCTATAATCATATGCAATTGTGGTAAAGTGAAAAGAAAGACATGGCTCTTTACTGGGATCTATGGCTCATTGTATCTTACGTGTCACACGGGCCAAGGATCAATAGCACTCAATAGTCTATTAATAGGCAAGTCTTGGCTCTGTTCAGACTATAGCACCAGCCTGTCCACTAGACCAGGCCATGAAAAGAAGACGCTGCAATAGAAACCGATCCTTGCTTTACTGTTAACAGTGAAAGCCTCTTAATCATCTCAGCTTCCCATTGACTTACCCCTCCACTCTTCTCTCTCTCTCTCTCTCTCACCCAAGGCCCATCTCAGAGGGGATAGTTAACCAACTCCCCCCCCCCCCATGCCACAGAGAAGATGATTCTGTCTATTGAGGAGTTTGCAAGCGAGATCAAGGATGTTTTCTTCAATTGCACTGCAATATAATGCCATTCTGGAAAAATAACATGTTTGAATAACAGCGCCTGATGGACAGTTATATCTGTGCAGAATGTCATATTAGTGAAGCATTTTAATAAATGAAGTTAAAACTCTTCTGTCGATATATACAAGAGCATCAGCATCTTAAGTAAGTAATCCACTTAAAAGACCATAGCAAGTCGTCATCTAATAGAGACACTCACAAAAATCACACTCTAGTCATTCAGTGAAGCGGACAATCACAGGACATCTGAGTAATATAAAACACATATTGCTATTGATCAGCCGTCTTTAATTTCCTCCCACCTCTAATAATGTTGAAAAGCAAACAGAGCTCGAGCTGTGGCACTATTTACAATCTCGCCTGGATTACCACATCAGTTCTGGTTGAGGAAGATCTATTGATAAATTCCGTTTCTGTTCATTTAAGCCTGATATTTTGTCAAGTGCCTTTGTAAATAATGAGCTCTCACTTTAAAGGAGTGTTTGTTATTTCCTATCATTTCAACAAATCCAGTCTACAGTGTGGTACTACTTTGTTGATTTCATGCTTGCGGTGTTGCTGGTTCCGCTGTTTGATGAAAGGAATGGGGACAGCAGCCGTCAGTCCATATAGGACAATCTGATTTTCTTCTTCTCCTCCTCCTCCTTTTCCCCCTCTGGTTCTTCAACCACCTTGAGCTCAGCAAGTAAGGGATGCAACTCGGAAAAAGGGGAGGTGGTCACCATCACATGATCTCACCTCAGCAGCCGAGCACCACCTCCCTTTCGCGGGACGGGGGCTGTCACATTCGTCTTTGTCATAGTGCAGCGTGCCACCCATTCATCAGGCCTGCCAGCAATGGCATCCCTTTCCTCTGTGTGCCCGGAGACTGGGCACGTCTGGGCCTGACTGCATCCCAGATACACACAGAGAGCAACACACAGACACTCTGATGGATTCATTTATTAGGCCTTTCATTACCCAGGGGGCCAATGGTGAATCGCAATTCACTGAATGCCACAGCAATGCACAGCAATGCTACTGCCCTCTAAGCCTACAGCTATCATGGACAGGACTTGCTAATCTTCTGGACGACGGTGTCTCATTAGACACTGGAAACCATCAGGGGGAACAGATGAAATGAGTGGATCGACAAATAAAACAAAGACACAAAGGATCATTTGTCCTTGACTCTTTAAATCTGCACAGCAACAGACCTCTAAGGACATGACCCTAACAATTGTCTCTGCCTCATGCGGCCCGTGATTCTTCCCACATTGTGTTGGCCTGCATGTTACTATGTGGTTCTCAGTCTGCACTCCTCCCGTGGCTTTATGAACTCTGTTTAAAAAAGAAAAAAAGAAAAACCAACTCAGAATCAGTTCTTTTGTGTGTGACAGCCTGCTGATTCCGAAGCAATTGTGGAGAAACCGACCGCCAGGTATGTGTGAGGATAGAGTTCAATACTGCCTGCAAAACTTAGTATTATTGATTGCCTGAGATGGTAAATTCAATATGGTCTAAAGAAGTTAGAATTGTGGATCTACGAGCCAAGCAGTTCAATACGGTTCATCCCATGCAATGGTGACGATGTGGGCCCTGTCTGATTCAATCCTAGAAGCCGTGGAGAAGGCTCGCAGGCATGGAGGAGCCAACAAATGCAATACACTGCAGCTTCAAAGGGGATCTATGGCGTTGAAATCTAATAGAGTCCCATTATCCCCTCATATGTTCACGCGACCAGATTTATAGTGTGGAAGTTTCCACTGCGAAGAGCCTAATAGCTGGGGAGTTTATCCTAAGTAAACTGTTGTCTTCATCGCATCTTCCTCTAAGTCCAAGCCAAACCCTGGTTTAATTATAACAAATCCACCGCATGTGTTCACCATGTTTGCCAGCAATGAAGGATGCACAAAAGCAAATAGCTCAAAGCAACTTCTGCTGAGAACAATGGCAAAAGGGGAGACATCTCTGCCTTGCTTTAAAATATTTAAGTTTCACTCTGGGTGCAAACACTACATTTTGTGCCTCTAATTCTTTTCAGGGCGAGAGCAGGCGGCTGGATACAATGGTACAGAGAGATGCTCATTTGAGAAACACACTTAAAATTCAAAATCATCTAATCCTTTGAGACCATGTACAACTCAGGCACAGACACAATAGCGACAAGACTCTCATCTCAACCCGGACATTTACAATCAAGGCCAAATTAAGTGTGGCATAAATTAGCCACAGATAACATAAACTAGCGCACGGGGGATGGAGGAGGAATATGATGTACACCACTCAAGAGGATACGATACATTTCTTTTCAATTAGGAGTTTGAACAACGTCAAAGCCCCGCTTTAATATTGCCCATAATAAAAGAACTCATTTGAATATCTGCTTCATTTTCTCAAGATATTAGGCTGAGGAATCACTGGTTAAAAAACAAGGAGAAGAGGAGGGACAAGTTGAGCATTTGTAATTGCTGCCTTGTTTGTTTCCTAATATGTGACCCGCGACACTGAAATTATGTAGTTTGAAAACAAAGAGGGAAACTGGAAAGGCATTAAAGTGTGCACAAGGAGGAGGCAGAGGCGTGCTAGGAATGCTCAAATACAAATTTAGCTGCGAGGAACCCTGAATAACACAGGCACTGGTTGTAATCCTAACACTATGCTGCACTGTCAAGCAGCTAATAAAAATAGGCTGGTGGCAGATCAAGTCTGCGATTCACATGCATTCAAAGCCTATCTTAACTGAACTGCAAAAATCCCATTCTGGCTCATTTTCAGTCTATTTTTTCCCCGCTCTTTTTCAGTCTTTCTCTCTGCCTCCTCGTTGTTCTCATGGTCCCTCTCCCTCTCTTGACTCCTGCTCCCTATCTCCCCTCTCACAGTATCATTGCTAAATCTATTTGGAGCCGCCGCTGGGAGCAATTGAGCAGAAATGGGTTTGTGCACATCTTGAAAACTGTGTCTGTCATAAAAAACACAAAGGTTCAGCACAAAGAACTGGTTAAATATCCATGCGTTTGGCCACCAGTAGCCTGCAGGTGTCCTCAGCTACGGCAACTGTTGACTTGGAACAGCATAAGAAGTGCACACTCACTGTACAGTAGCTTTGCTTTAGCAACACGTGTACTGCAAACATCCATTCTCTGACTATTTGGAAAGTGTGCTAAACAAGGCTCCTGCACAACTTGACAATGCTGAAAGTGACGACCAGCATGTACAGGCGTACTGTTATATCACAATAACAAAGCATCAGCAACAGCAGCTGGGCCTTGAGAGACTTCACAGTCTCTCCCCCCTTTTGACAAATCAAGTCGCGGGGACGGCGTCATGTGACCGCGCCGCTTCCATTTGTCAGCGTGAGATAATATGACTTCAGCTAAAGCCCTCTGAACCTCAAAGAGCACGTTCATCTCCATGACTTTGAATTCATTACCCATCAAAGATAAGTCTCCTTTTCACACACGGCGCTCTATTTGTCAGTGTCACCACACAAAGGAGAGGGGCAACTTATTCATGCCAAACATGCCTCCAGTTTTAACTTTTGGTCGCCCCTTTGAGCATATTTTTCTTTTTTTTTTTAATTAAAAGAGATTCCCTTTCTTCTATTTTTTTTAGTATCAATGTCTCTTTGATAGAACTTCCCTTTGCTTCAAATAGTCACGATAACATATCTTTCAATTACAGTTTTATTGTGACTACCATCCACTTGCCATTCAACCCCTCTCCTCCTCCTCCTCAAGCCAACGCCTACCCACAAAGACGAAAAGAGACACACGGGTCGGCATAGAAACAGCTCTCTGACTTTCACTCATCACACACTGGCAGTAGCAGGGGAACCAATGTCTTTTACCCGCAAGCGAAAGGAACACACAACGCCTGGAGAGAATGGTGACGAACGGGGGAGTTGCTGTTGATGAGTAGAACTGGGTGAAATGTGAGGGGATGGAGCTGACCCAACTCCCTTCATCCCATACCTCGCCTGCCTCCCTCTTCACATTGACAGGTGGTAGATTGAGGGCTAAGATTAGCAGCCACTTTCTCACAGAAGGCCAGGGAGATACAGTATTGAGAATGAATGGCCACATCATGTTGTCAATGGTGTAACCTTGGCAACAGACAGAGTACTATTTTAGTCCCCCCACTGGCCACCCGGATGGTTGGCAAGACGAATTGAATCTTCCCTGCTTATTGCCAATATTGTTCACACACATAATACCAAAAAGAAGTAAAAAGAAGTAAAAAAAGAAAGTGCACATATTGTGCTGTGTGTCCATGATCATCAAGCCTCTTGAAAACAACAGTTTACTACGTTTACATCTCAGGGAGGTCAGTAGATATGAGGTTAAAAAGCAGACAAAAGCAATTCACTTCTCCAGCGACCGCAAAGTAAAATCCATTGATGAATATGTTGTTGATACATTTGGAGCTCAGCTTCATTTCTGCACATGCAGCTGCCTCGGCGAGTTGTTTTACTGCATGGTGACTAATAGCTTGTGTGTGCTGGTCAGGAATCAAACTAATAAACAACAGCAAACCAAAGCCAGTAAACAAACAAAGAAAAGAAAAATCTGGGAAAAAGTACACATCAGGGGATGCTTGTCAATTTCTTTCCCCACATCACTGTCAAATCGTCGATTTTTTTTTCATCACTTTGACAATGGGTGGGATGCAGTGGTTGTGATATTCTGTTAACTTGCAAGCAGAGAACCAGTAAAATCAGGGAAACATGCTGGGACAGACACGCCTTTGATGTCATACATGCAGGCAGTTTGGCAATCAGTGAAAGGCCACATTAGTTAAGAGAAAATATTCAGAAACACTGTCACGGTTTCAACACTCTTATTTTGAATTATTGACTCACCTCCCACCACAACATAGGCCTGAACATCCTAAACATGGCATGCTGGGCAGGCCGCTCTTGACAAGGGCAAACTGCCATAATCAGTTTGTGTTGTATGAAAGAATTCCTAATTTGTTTGTGTTTGTGTTTTTTTTCTTCCCTGTGATCATTTTGCAGGCAGAGTTAAGTCATAATGTTGGCTCCGTCTGCCTTCTCCTGATCAGCCATGGGCTTTTCATCATTGCCATTACCTCACCACACATTTTCATCCCCTTCCTCCTTCCTCCTTCCCCTCCTCCTCTGCTGCTGGCCAGCTCTCCTCCAACTGCTTTCTCCATCTCACTGACCTCACCTCTTTCCCTCCATTCTGACTCCCTGCTTTAATTTACTGCCTCCCATTCCTTGCACTTTTCCTCCCTTCATTCATTATTTCCTTCCAACCAGACCCCATTTTTTTTCCATCTCCATTTGAGAATGCATCCATCCTGCTCTGGTCTTTCTTTTTTTCCCATTAACTTTTGTGCCATTGTTATTCTGTTTAATGCATATGAGCTTTACAGTGGTCTTCAGCAATTCTACTGAAGCCTTGGGGCTTCTCATTCATAGTCTTTGGGAGAGTGCTGTGATATAAATATGTTCAGCGGCAGAGCAGAAAGCCTGGAGTCAAAGGGGTGACATAATGTTTTTTGGAATAGTTTTAGGGAGGTGTAGACTGAACTGTATAGTTTTTGGGAGGCTGCAACTTGTGGCGTGGCTGAATTTTATTGTGTCCACTCTACACACTCACTACATCCTCTGAAATACGCATGGGGTCAAATAGAACTGGACAACAAACCTACATGACAGCAGGGATTGCCACTTCAGACAAAAATGCCATTTGAACAATCAATGGAATTATTCATCCGATATATAATATTGAATATTCTAAACTCCGGCAAAATGAGAGCTAGTGAAAGAAATGCAGGGTTCACAGCATGTTGAGCTACGAGGAGCAGCTAACGAGATGCATTCAAAGACCCTGGTAAGTTTAATCACTTTTGAAGGATCTACAGCAGGGGTCACCAACCTTTTTGAGACCGAGAGCTACCTGAAGGTTAGAGAATAATATGGAGGGCTACCATATTAACATTTTATGCAGTTTACCATTTAAATGATAAATATTATGCATTCAATTGCATACACATTAATTCCAGTGCTTACTCCTAATGATTATCACAGTTTTTATAAACAATATCAAGGACATTTTACTCACTGATCATATGGATACATACAAGTGAGGTGAAGTGAAATGAGCCCGCGGGCACCTCGTTGGCTGCTCGCGGGCTACCAGGTGCCCGCGGGCACCACGTTGGTGACCACTGATCTACAGGATGTTGAGTTTAGAGGAGCTATATCCAAGAGCTGTATTATATATTATTTATATACTTTATTAAACCTCTTAAATGTCATCCCTCCTGCAAACACACATACGCAGTCAACATACTAAATGCTTGCTGCTGTTTTTAACTAGTCTAACTAACTCTACAAAATTTTTTTTTGAAAACGTATAAATAAATAATCCAATAATTACTAAACTGAACTAAATGTTCCTGATCAATTGGAAAATGGCACATTTACCACACATTTAAAACAGGACAATCCAGTACAGTTAATACTACTGTAAGGTAAGAAGGTAAGGTGAGACACATGGTAGCTGTTATACAAAATAATTATATTAAACTCAACATTTATGATGCAAGGCAGCTCCAGGCTGGACAATGATATGTTGTATTTTGTATTAAACATCATTAAATTGGTGTTATTTTGTTTTTTTGGCATCTGATATCTACATTCGACAACACATACATTGAACTAAACACCTGTTTTACTAACTATTAGCAAAACAAAAGGAAAATATCAGGACTTACAATGAACTTTTTATGTGTCTATATGTCTATAAAATCTGAACCACCATTGTATTTATCAGAAAATTAGGAAAAAGTGGCATGTGGTTTTGTGAGAGTGTATACATTATATATCCACACCT
The DNA here is from genome assembly GCF_958295425.1 of Solea solea. Classification (NCBI taxonomy): domain Eukaryota; kingdom Metazoa; phylum Chordata; class Actinopteri; order Pleuronectiformes; family Soleidae; genus Solea; species Solea solea. The sequence continues at coordinate 6,637,460 of NC_081144.1, forward strand.
GTCATTCATAATTTGCAAACAGCCTGACGAGCTGCTGTTTTGATTAAATGCATGGTTGTAAACAGAGGCAGCTTTGTTTTTTTATTGTACGGGTGGCTTTTTAAGGTGGCTCTCTCTCCTCCTTCTCTCCTGTGCTTTGTTCTTCTAATTTTGCCCGGTCCTTTTGCACACCCTCAGCAGGGGTCCCACTTTTTGCCTCTCTGAAAAAGTAAAAATAGCACCACTTCAGGGCAGTTTAGCCCCGGGTATTTTTCCTTTTCCTTTTTGTCGGCAGCTGGAAATGCTCAGAGACAGGCTCACTGCTGAATCTGGAGGATTAGGGAGACAGCTCTTTGATCAGCAATGGGTGAGCTCTGAGATCTCTTTCTCTCTCTTTCTTCCCCCCATATTGCTCCCTGTTCCCCGTGTTGTACTCCCTCCTCCCCTCTTCTCTCCTTCCCTCTTTATAAGTTTGTCCTCCTCCCTCTTTTCCCTATTTCTTCCTCCCACACCTCTTGTAAGTGGTACACACCATTGTTGTTTGTGCTGGCACCCCGGGGCTCCCAGACAGAAGGTGGCAGTGTTACACAGGTAAGACAAGTGGCTGCACAGGGGATGGCATCACAGGAGAGTAACCACAGGTGCGAGGAAAGTGGAGGATAAGGACGTGAACTTCACGCTTCTCTACGGATGACATGGGGAGAGAAATCCCTGGCCCCTTCTGGTCTGACTCAGCAGTTTTTGCTCTGTCTCCCCCGCTGGAGATAAGTCTAATGGAATTGCAGCATTAGAAGTGCTGCATCGCCACGGTTGGGTAAAACTCACAATTCGCCTCTTTCTGTAACGACACAGATTTGTTTGCTCTTCTTTTGCTTACTGAAGAGCATGTGTTGTCGGCAGCTGCTGTGCTTTACATGCACATTAGCCAAGTGTGGGAGGGGCTCTGAGCAAAGCAGAGGTGGCTGATGGGATGAGATGCATCAGTTCCTCTATATGGAATCTGCTTTTGATATGTCTAGGTGGAATAAGGTGCAGGGATGACTATCCACTGCTACATAACGGCAGAAAGCTGAGGAGCTATGAGCAGTTACACAGACAGCAGCACATCTGTGTGCCAATGAAATATTCAGCAGTAAGACAGCTCTCCGGAGCAAGCTACAACTCCACACCTCCTCTACCAACGTTAATGATTTATCAATAACTCTACCCTCCTGCAGACTGCCTGGATTGCTTGGTGCACCTCATTAAAAACACCTGCACGACATGGGAGGAACCCGCATCAAAAATAGATCTATCCAAAATATGGAAGTGGGCGGAGTGGGCCGGTCTTGCCCATGCCGCAGCTTTACCGTCGGAGATAGAGAGGTTTAGCAGCCCCCCAGCAACTAAACACCCACTATCCCATTCCAACCGCAAACACAGCCTAAAGTGATGTAGGAGTAGCAGCCACAGAACACAGTGTATCGCCACCTGTGCAGTTTGCTTCACACACTTTATTGAGGCTGCTTGTGAGTATAATGACTCTGAAAAGGCCAGAGAGGTGGTGAACCTTGGTAAGGCACTGAAGAAATATATTTTTTCTCGCAGCAAACTACTCCATCACACCAATACCAATGTTGTTTTGCCATTCAGAGGTATTGTTTAAATAAACTGTGTTGGCAGCCTGACTACAGAAACATTTAGTTTGGAGGGTTCGTTCCCTGAAAATGTGTAATTACTTGCTCAACTGGACCATGGCACAGTGATTACACGAATATTTCAGGTAATGGTCCAAAAATCCTCCCCAATTTCAATTGCAAAGCTAATCCGCAAATGTAACTCCTTCACAATTGACAGGAACGTCCCCTCTGCATAGGGGGTGGGTTTAGGGTAGGAAGGTGTTCAAGGGAGGTGAAGGGAACGGATGAGGGGGTGCTCGGTTTACTGTGAGTGTGAATGTTGAAACTATAAAAGCAGTGGCTTGATTTGTGGGGAGAACAAAGGGAGGGGCAAGCAGAAAAAGTTCATAACCATAGAGGAAGCCTATTAACCTTGGTCGGCACTTTAAATGTCATTATTTTTAGCTGACACAACAAAAAGGCTTGTGAGAGCTGTTCTCTTAGCGATGCGCCATGTAAATCACTTTCGCAAAAGGGAAATTACTTCCCAGGGCCCAATGTTATTAATCTAAATTCTCTGGTTAGTCGAATTGTTGTACATAATAAATATGGAGCAGCTTGTGATGCTTATCTGCTGTGACATCCCATTCTCACCAAAACATTTTTTCCTCATTTTCCTCTTTATTCATGTCTGGATGATTTTCTTAAAAGAGACAGCTCTACTAAACAGCACTAACTCTGGAGGAGTAAGATGGGTGGAGGGGGTGATTGTGAAGGAGGAGGAGAGAGGGACGGGGACATGGGGGGGGGGGGCTCTCTCTCACTCATTGCCTTTTTTTCCAATCTCTTGCCTCTATGACGTCTGTCTTGGTCGGCTCCTCTCACTTGCATGTCTTCATCTATTCTGTCTCGGACTGTCTAGCTTGATGACAAACACACACACACACACACACACATTCTCCTCTACCCCTTTAACTGGCAGCTGCAGATCTGGTTGCCAATATAGAGCAGGACCAGATAACTCACTACGCTGTCATATTAGAATAAGCAGCCTTGACAGAAGGATCATTTGCATGCACCACATAACCAAATACCGAGTTGTCTCCTGTTTGCCACAGAGGCCATACCGTTAGACTAGAGACACAGACACAGAGGGAGGCAGAGAAAATGGGGGAAAAAGGGTGAGAGAGGGAGAGGAGAAGACACAGAGAGAATCACATACACAACCAGAACAGAAAAACCATATGCAAACACGGAACACCGCTGTGATTCTCATTCTGGGGGAAAAAAATTCAAAAATAAATACAACTGTCTCCACAAGAAAGTGTAGCCACCTCTTGTGTCGCTCCATGGTGATTCAGTGGCTCGGAAACTGGTGGGAATGTGGCTGGGACTCCGGTTAGGAGGTCCTTTGGGCTGTCTCAATGATGTGTGTGTGTGTGTGTGTGAGTGTGTACATACGTGTGTGTGTGTTCTGATTATGCAGGTATAATTGTGGGGAGGTGGGGAAAGCGGAGCCTCAAGGTCAGGGTGATATGGCTCATCAGCTCTAGCCTCTATCACTTTAATTAACTCCTCTGAGGGGCTTGGGAAAAGGCCCTTGTTAAAAATTCACCACAATGGAGTCGACAACCGTTGTATGAGAGGGAAGGGCAACAAGCAGGTGGCTAAAAATAACTCTTAAGCACAGCACATACCACCACGACGAGCCATTATGTAATTTCACTGGCCAGGAAACTAGACCAAGTTCAGTTCATGGTAACTTTTTTTTTCTTACTTCTGCCCACATCTACTGACAAAATAATCCACCAACAACAACAACAACAACAACAACAACAACAACAACACATAACCGCTGCTCTCTGACCCTTAAATTGTGCTTGATTCCTGTCGGTCCGAATAAAGCAAGTCAAGAGCAAAGCTTTGCCAGATTGATGAGAGTTCCACTGGCATGCAGCGGGGTAGACACAGAATACACAGTGTAATCCGAACAACATGTGGAGGACTTTCAGAATATAGTGATGTGACACGAAGCATAATGCTATCTCAGCCCCGCTGCCTCAAAGGGGCCTTATGTGGAAAAGCAGACAAGAAGCACTGGTTGCTTTGGCCCGAGCACAGAACAAGTATGCAGTAAAACCAGGGCTGTGTGACACAAACGGCTCATACATGTTCTGGATTCCTGTGCTGGGTTTGTGTGAAGAAGAAGAAGAAGAAGCCGACAGTATGATATTTATGATATGCGATCATAATTCTTTTTGTACAAGTCCCATAAAGGCCCTAAAAATGTAATCACTGTTATATTAAAAGCAGATTAACTAACCACTACCTCTAAAGTAACATTGAACTAATTATAAAATTACACTCGTGATTTGTCATCGGTTGATCAATCAAAAATAAACTGTATATCCTCAACGCTGATAGAGCGGGAGCGCTTTATTTTAGTGTTTGCTTGATTACTTACTGTACTCACTCATATTAAATTTTATTTACGAAAGATATCATCAGCCAGGTCCACAATACCAGGCCCTTTTATTTTTATAACAAATGTAAAGATCCGCAAGAATTTCCGATTATCATTAGGAGTACTTGCCACTGGCGTTAACTGCATCATTTATAGTAGCACACTTGAACTTCATTCAATCAGCCCAAAAATAATACAATCGACTGTCAAATGCACAAACAATAAATACTGCACAACACCGACACCTCTTTTGGCTGTGTCATGCAATTAACCGCTGAGGTGACCCATCACCAATATCAGAAATAAGGCAATCTAATGGATGGCAGCATAGATGTCAGGAAACAACCACAACTGTTGTTTTACGAGGCCATTATGGGGCAGTTTCCACAGTGAGACGTGTTGCTGAGGGTGGTAAAGGACAGATCTGTATCACGTTGTTTGTGGATCAATTTGAGAACTTTAATTAGCCAGGGGGTCAGGCCAGCCGGTGCAGCAGGGGCCAGGTAAAGCTCATCAGTGAAGGTGGCTTACAGGTGCCTTCGGCCCTAATCTCTGCACCCATCTCACTGAAATTAAAGCGGTAAATGGGAAATTGATTTCTAGCCCTCCTGTCCATGGCAATATCTCCTTTTGTCTTAAGGACATTAGGTAGGCTTGCACTTGCCTAAGCTGTTCTTTAAAACGCTCATTACTGATATGGAGGGCTGAACTGGCAGACGGCCAAGGCGACCATGAAGAGGATGAAGAGAAGAGCTCTCCGAGCAGCTGGCTCCTTCTTCTTCTTCTTTTTTTTCGTGGCAACAGGTCATTCATGCGACGATCCTCAAAACAAGCAGAGTAAAAAGAACAACTTTGACCTCTCCACCACCGACCTGAGCTGCTGCTGACATGGCAGTCGCTGCGAGACTGGGGGGGATTAGACCACTCGGAGAGAGCGGGGCTCATCTCTTCAAACAGAACCTCTCAATATCATCCAGCCGATCGGCCAAATCAAATATGTTAGCTCTGCGCTGGAGGAAAAAAACCCCATGGGGTTTGCCTACTTGAGGGAACACAACGCTCTCCAACATGCACCTATTGAGGGAGCGGAATGAGTCAGAAAAAACAGGAGTGAGTCAGCAGAATCTTCAAACCGACAGGATGGTGAAACCTTGGCTACTGCTATCGCATACAATCAAATGGAGTCTAATTCATTTCCCTCCCTGCGTGTCACTTCCCTCAGATCGCAGTTTCTGTTGTGCCGTTGTGATGTTTTCCACTTTATGGCAGGATGCTATTTGTCATTCTAATGAACTTCTCTGTGGGAAAAAAAGATCCCAGGGAACATTTCTCAAGATGTCAGGGCGCAGCGAATGTAAAGTGCGCTACACAGTTAATTCAAGTGGGCCTACCCTGCAGGCAAGAGGCCTGCCTGTGCATCAGTTCTTAACAGGGACAATTCATGCCAAATTAAGGCAGGGAATAGAGAACAGGCCTGGACAACAGTGTTGGATGAGCTGTTTGGGGAAATCTGATAGACAGCGATACAACAACACAGTACAAACATGTGTCATTAGTCTGACTTGGTTTATCCAGGGAACACACCAAAGAATTCATGACCAGGTATGCAATGTATACCTACCTTTATATATTATGTAGCATGGAGCAGTCTCACGGTCTTGCTGCCCCATTATTCAAAAGCCAAAGATACCCACAGCGCCTATGGCTAGCATTGCTGTGAGAGCGGTGCAGAGTGTGTTCTGCACCGCCAAGAGGGGAAGCAGGAGCTAGCTGGTCTGTTGTGTGCACGTGATGAATCTGCTGGTATGCCAAGGCTCTTTTCTCATTTGTTAGGCAGCCATGTGTGAAAATGTTAATGAAGGCCCATATAATCTAGGAAATTCTCACCATTAGAATTTCCTTCACGTAGCCAGGCTTTCTGCTTACACACCGACTATTGTGTGCATCAATCCTTCCACTGTCGTACTAATAATAGACCTAATTGCCTCAGTCAGCCCACTAGCTTTCTCTGCCCCTCTATGCCTCTCAAAAACGGAGTGGAGTACTGTCTCATGACAAGTCCATGACATAGAACGAGGAGCAAATAAGGCAATATATAAAACAAGCAGACACAAACACCAGTGACACTCTGCATGGTGTCCATCATCTACCTAGCCTCCATCATCTTCCCTCATAAAATATTAAGCATCCAGATGCCAAAATATTTGCCAGCACCCAGCCAGGCTATGCAACACTTTCCCCCATTTCATCTATAATAAATTGGATGGAATAAAGCTAAGCCATGTGACAGGATGTCTCCCCCTGACCTCAAGGACTCACCCTTTATTGCAGTGCTTGTTTTGTCTTTTGTCAGAGCTAGAAAATATCTTGTTTCACCAAAAAAATCTGGCTTTTATTATTTTTTTTTTTTTACTTCAGCATGTCCTTGGACACATAATGTGAAAATACAGCATGTAGATCCCCTTTGAATTTCCTGCTTGAATTAGCATTCAATGATTCGGAGTGCCTTCCCCCTCCCCTCCTTCTCTCGGAGAGGCAGAATTGCATAATTATTCTAAAAGGAGAGGCAGAGGTGAAGGTTTGGCAGTCTTAATCTCTCAGAGTAGAGCCTCTTTAAGGGAGTGGTGACTGCAGGGCCAAAACATACATAACCCTGCAGGGAAGAGCTAAGGCATCAGAGCATGCTGGTCCTGCACTACAGCCCAGCAGCCAACATAGGCAAAAACAATAAATGCGTCCAGTACTTGCAAAAGCCAAGCTCAGAGTAGAAAAACTAGACGTGGTTATTCCTCTCTGAACCTATCTGAATAAGATTAACATTTAAACGATATCCTGCTCTCTAAAAGTCTTGAGGGCCAGGTGCATATTAAAAGTCACACGCAAGACAAAGGAAAAGAAAATGTTTTGAACACGATACAAAGCTGGCAAAAATGTCACTAATTAGAAGCAGCCATAGTTGACAACGACTGTCATCCTCAAAATGAATATCCATTCTAGTAGACAACAAAAGACAGATCTGTTTAAATATCCACAGTTTTGTTTTGTTTCCCCTTTGTAATATGAAAGAAGGCTTAGATGATAGTATATGCCAGTATTTATCCAAAATGAACTTAATCCTGTTACATTTTGATGAAAAAGAAGAAAATGTCACGGAAAACTCCTTATCTCTCTTTTATCATTATTATATTTTTCATTAGCAGACCTGTCTATCTTTTATTCAGGGCCGGCTCCAAAGAATTCTCTATCGATTGCTAGGCATAACCTTGTTAAAATCTGGTTTTTATACAGTGGGAGATTCTTGTCTGTACAACTGGCTCCAAGGTTAACCCTTTTAAACGGTAAAGGGAAGCTTAAAGAGTGATGACTTACTAAAGTTATTTCACACTCATCACTTTCTTCTTGAAAGAGACATCACGCTGTCATCGAGCCAACTCGCATATACTGGAAATTAACCTTCTCTTTTCTTTATTTCAGAGTGAACTTGAAGCCGCTGTAAGGACACAATGTCAGTCTATTCTGAAGCCATGTATACAGGCCATATGGCTTTATCTATAAACAGTGTATGAACCAGCACAGCCCCTTGGGTCTCCTTGACAGAGTCTTTAGTTGCTCCAAAGAGTAAAAAACGTACTAATGCTTTGTGCCATTGAAACACTGTGCCCAAGGATCTGAAAGCACCGGAATGTTGATATATTGCAACTTTTTTTTTTCCTTTTTTTTTGAGGCTTTTCGTATTTTTATTTAATTGCTTATTTTACTGCATTCATGTTTGATACTTTTCTAATGCTAATGTGTTCATTCACCTGGCTTTAATTAATGGTTTTAACCCTATTTTTTTTCTTTTTTGCTATTTTATTGGTTCTATGACTCGACAGCACAATGTTTTCCTGCATATGCAAGAAAATACACGGCTAATATGTAACTGTGCAACATTAAGTTCTTCTCCTAAATAGTTTACACACACATATAGTTTTATTACAACCTATAAATACGCCAGAACCTATTATCTGCAAAAAGACAACCAAGGAAATGATTTTCTTTATATATATATATATATTTTGTCTACTTATATTTGTCTATATATATTTATATATAAATATATATGTATAACCTGAAGGAAATGTTTTCTTTTTGCTGATAAAATGTTCTAGTTATACGCTTCAGACAACGCGGGGGACCTTTTTCTATCTTTTGATCTACATCCAAACACGACAATCACACCAAAATTGCTGGGAGAGCTTTGTTTAGAATGCGTGATACACACTAGACTTCAATTTCTCCTCTCTCTCCCACACACTCACACACACACACACACTTATCATACCCTTTAGGCTCATTTTAGGTTTTTGGAAGGGAGACTCCCACTGCAGCCACAGATAGAGGAGCAGGTGTGCTAACCCCAGGGTCCGGAAGCTTTCCAATTAAGACACATAGAACCAAAAACATTCCTCCACACTGACCACACTGCAGACACGACAATTGCCCGTTTTCCCTGTGTTGCTCCTCCTGCTGCTCCACCCAGCCTACTTTTTTAAATCTGTGTACATGAGCTGTAATTGCACGGCTTCATCCAGGTCCAGCTGTTTAGTGACAGAGATGTAGAGTCGTGTTTGCAAATTACCCCGTGCACTGTCTATGTACACTGTACAACGTACGCGGATCTGCTCTGTCCAGGTTTGTGTTTTGTTTTTTTTTTCTTTTTTCGTTTCTTTGTTTCCCACGATACAAACTCTTTGACTTTGTTTATTGTTTCTGTTTCCAATCTCTCAGGATAATGCTGCCTTTTTTGAAATCGGGTTGAAAGTTGCATTCCTGCTGAGCTGAGATTTTCTGCTTCACCGAGCACACCGCATCCAGCCGTAATTATTAGCCATCACACATTCAACTTCCGTTGCTTTGCACTATAAATATACAACAAAATAGGATCACAATCATGTAAATGAGTGCAGAATATAAAACAGGGGGAGCTGCGAAGGAAGGATATTTAAAGAACAATATCAAAGGACGTGAACTTTACACCCATTTTTTTTGCGGGTTGACCATTAACACCAACCTTATAAGTCATTTGTCTGCAGACTTGTTGAACATCTCCAAAATGCTCTTTGGTCCATGCTTGAGTGACACTGTTTTCTGAAAGGTTAATTGCTTCTCGCAGTAATAAAAGGCCAGATTCGCGGCTGTGATTGACATAAATGGGGTGCTCTACCTCCACACCAAGGTTTTCCACTACGTCCATCCTTTGCTGCCAGGTCAGTTTAAGACAATTGTGATTTATTATTAATGACACCCAGTGCACTTCCTGTGACATTCCTTTTATTGGGTCCCGTGCCTTTATATGGCTCATCAAAGAGAGACGCTTGTCCGCCCATGGCCAGCTTTATGGCCTGTGAGAGAATAAATTTTTGTGTTGTCAAAGCCGCAGCCAAAAACAACTTATTTGATGCTAAAGATCAAATGATTCATTCTATGATTGTCCATGAGAATTTACTTTTAAGCAACAACAATGCAATCAGCACAGCAATAAATCTTTCCCCTTTCCATGCAGTGATTACTCTCTGTCTGCATAGTATTGGACTTTACACACAGTAATTTGCTAACATAACCTGTTGTGGAGAGAGAGAGTGGAGAATGGATGAGACACATGAAAGTAAAAGAATTAAAAAAACAAACAAACCAAGTAACAGAACAGCAGAAAGAGAGCAGTTTGGGAAAACTTCACCAAAGGCTGAGGCCAAATGGTGATGACTGATCTGTATTCACTCTTCAGTCCACAAATTCTCCCCAAGCAGCTTCGGGGTTTGGGAGATTTTGATAATGCTGCAGAGATGTGTATGGGAATTACAGAACACCTCCAATGCTTCAGTAGGTTTTTTTTTCATAGACACCCTTGGAAGCATGTGCCAGGCCTGAAGGTCAGCCTGCCTCCTCATCAGCCCTTTTGTCCAGGCCTCAGAGCGCACAAAGCAGCGGGAAGCCAGGGGCCTATAGTGCAGGGCGGCCCATCATTGACCACGACTCCCTGCCTAATTACCTCCCTGCCCTGGCCCTGCCTCCATCCAGCCCTCTCCGGTAAGTAAAGCTAGGCTGCGATGGCTGTGAGCCTAGCCTCATTAGATCCTTACAGAGACAGAAGCAACATGCACACACTACTAGACAACCATCATACACTAATGGGCTAGGACGAAGGCAGAGATAATAAAACATATATAGGAATGCATCATAGATTCACACATCCAAGCGTTCAACCAGGATATAATAATCTTTTGGTACTGCATGGTGAGTGTGCAATATGGAAATGAAGGCTTTTTTAACACAGGCAGGTCCTGATTCAGACATTCTGCACCTAGGTGGTTCGTCCTCTAATGGGTCCACTAAGCATGCACACTCATGCACACCAGCACTATCCTCCCGCCCTTAACTAGCTTTGATTCTCACCCATGTCAGCAGAGTTTTACTGTCAGCAGCAGCTGAGATGGAATAATGCTACTTTACTTAGGGGTCTTATTTGTTTGCCTCTTTGTTTCTCTGCGCTCGCTTTCATCTTTATCTTTTATGACTGCCCCCTTCTCCCATCCAGAGAGACAGGCATGGGGTGTGAGGTGGGGGGGGGGGGGGCACTGTAGGAGGAGAGACGGCAAGGGGTGGGGGGGCTGCTTTTGAAGGAGAATGGGGAGAATGGGGAGAATTGAAAATGGCCAGTGTTGTGAAGGAGGTGAGATGAAGAAAGCGAATGTGTCTGAGGGCAGAGAGAGTGGGAGAACAAAGAGAATGAAGTGGACAAGAAAGAGAGAGGGAGAGGGAAATTCTGTTGGAGCTTCTTCATCTATGGAGGAGAAAGGAGGGAAATTAAGAGTAACGCTGTGTAAGTACTGTGTGAAGTATGGGTTTGATAGTAATAATCTTTACCCATCTCCATCATGCTCGTGCTGCAAAGCTGTTGGTGCAGGCGGATGCCACATGGAGGTGCTGTGACAATGAGGGCTTTGACATCAATGCTCCTCTCACCGACGGCACTGCTCATCACACAAGGTGTTTTCTTACAGACAGAGGACCATGGCAATACACGTCGGGCTTGTAAAAACTTTTTTGCTCATGTAACGAGAAGGTACGGCGGTAGACGCTTTCAAAGAGGTCGTCTATCACGTCCATCTTTTCTTGAAATCCCTACCTCGATAACGCTATCGTAGACATGTAGATTTGTGATTAAGATTCCCTCCGTCTCATCAAGTGTCTTTGTTTTTCCATTCACAGTTTGTCCCGTGGTCTTTTGTTTGCAATCCTTCAGACTGTGATTGTCATAATTGCCTCGGCAGAGTGAGAGAAACAGAAGAGGGGAGCTACACTGCACAAATATTTTGATGTAAACTAAATGAGTGACTATCTGCGCTTCACATTTGCGCCTTCATCTCTCTCCCCCACCACCACCACCCCCTTGTCAGGCACTGATGAGTGTCATTTATTTATTTGCTGGTTAATTTATTTAGCTGCTATTCTCTGGGGCATCCACATGTAACAATAAAGAATGAGGTGATTTGTTTTCTATCTCTCTCTTTCATCGGTGCATTGCATACGCTGTCCCCCGATGGTTTGGTCCGTACAGCGAATGTGCGATGAGAGTGAGTATATTAATCAAGATGTCGACAATGAAAAGCATCCCCTGCCAGGCACTTGCAGGTCCCACTGGTGTATACTGTGGCCCATCCCAAAATCCACTCTGTCACTGGGACAATAGTTTTCGAAGAAAATGCAGGAGTGCAGACTCCTTTCTATCTCTATGATGCATGACAACTCAAACTGCTTACAGGGGACAGTTACTGTCACATGAACTTAGTTCCCAAAATCATGTCCTTGACTCTGACCTTCAACCAGCTACTGCGCACTTTAGTGCTGCTGCCATGGGCTTTACTTGTCAGGCCTGGCCTATAAAATGAGTTGATAAAACTGCCCCTCATCACGCCCTGTGGGCTGTTCTGGTTCCCCGCTGAACTGAGATCAGCCCCTCAACAGCCACTGTGCATGTCTCTCGGAGGGAAAAAAGAGCGAGAAACTCGTCAGTGCTCTACTGCGTAATAAAAAGCTCTAAAGCAAAACCAGACAACGTGTAGTGAAAACATACTTCCTTATAAATAGTCTCAAACCTTTGCTCTTCTCCTTCCACGGTTGCTTTCTCTGTACTTTGCAAGATCCCTCTATCCTCATATGATTTTTTTTGAACGTGACCTTTTTTCACTGTTTGCTGTTTGGCATTTTTCTTTTCCTCACTCTCCCCCTCAACCACTCATTCAAGGCCTTTGGAGAGGGGCCATAACCCCCCATCCCCCCCCCCCCCCTTGACGTTTATAAATGAAATGAATGAAAACCACTGGTACATGACTCCTCTACAGGGAGACGCTCCATTATATCTTGGTTTACTCAAACAGAAGCCTCCCTGTGATTGGCTATAAGCTGTGATACCAGACTAAGAATGGTTACCCTAGATAGCAAGAGAAGCAAGCAAGTGGAATAATGGCAGGCTTAGAGAGAGAGAGAGCCTTGCCCAATGTTTTTTAGCTGTTTGAAAATTGATTTATTCTTACCGATCCAACAAACCCCATGTATTCTCAACCAATGGATGAAGGACGAAAGGTATCATTTGTCAGAAAACCACTGGTCCACTCATAAGAACAAAAATTGTTTGTGAACACGGATACAAATCCTGTATGTACACACCACTGGTATGTGTCTTCCAAGTTGCCTTTTCACTTCAGAACTGAAGCCACTACACTGAGAAATTGGTTAAACTTTTGGTGGCGAGGAACACACTTTCACTTTTTTTTTGGTCTCCATTGGTATTCTCTCGAGTTAAATTTCAGTTGTTCCCCCCAAAAAGACTACTATATTAATCTGTGAAATGTTGTGACAGCTTGGCATAATAGAGTGTCTTTACAAAGGATGTGTTCAACCTTTTGGGTGTTGTGAAAGAGGATGAACATCTCTTTTTTTTTTCTTTCATCTTGTATCCCAGAATGGCTGTTATGTTTCCCTCTCCCCTGAGGAGGAGTTAACAACCTTGAAGCTTTGTAAACATCAACAGTATGTGGAATAAAAAGTCGATTATCAAAGGGATATTTACTCTGAAAGCAAACATCAGCGGCGTTAACTTATCATCTTTTATCTCTTAATCAATTCACACAGCAGTTTTCTTCTTTGCGACTACATCGCTTCGTATTGTATTGTTATCTTGATGCAAAGCGATGTTTATCACATTGCGGTGAACGTTTTGATGTTGCTCATGATTTCCGGTTCTTTAAATGACATGACAATCTCTGTACTGTTCACATTAGTGGGGGGAAAACCCGGGAAACTAAATTAAACAGGAATAAAAACAAGAAGCCCTTTGTGTTCGAGAGGCTCTGGCAGATGCCAATCAAGCAACCTGAAAGACAGCTCTGAGTCCTGGGAGGGATGTAAAGCAGTTCAATGTGAAGGCAAGGACGCTCTTTTCTCAGCAGATGACAAGACAGCAGTACACGGAGTAGTGTGCTGAAATAAAACAGTCAAACAACAACACCACTGTGCTGGGACATCCAACTCTTCTTTCACACAGAACCCTGAACTGAAAACTGGCCCTCCTGCCTCCCCTCTCTCTCCCTGCTCACATCCAACCTCACCTACTCCCATCATAAATCTGGATAAATCCACAAATCACTGTCTGGCATGCTCCATCTGTCTCCCTCACTCATGTAGTGCTAGAGAAAACCTCTCTGCATCCCTGCCTGCCAGCAGGCTGTCCTCCAGGCTCACTTAAAAAAGAATGAAACTGGGAAAATAAAAAATAAAAAACGCACACTGACTGCTCACCGGGAAGACAGGATGAAGATCCACCTCTTTATAATATGATTACCAAACCCTAATTTAGACTTGCTCAGCCCTTATTCTATGTGATAGAGATGGGCAGACATGAATAAATGCATTATAAAGTCATGCATCTGCACGGTGCCAAGATTTATATAGTTCAAATCAACGTATGGGTCGTTTGTTTAAAATCCGCTTGCTTTTACGCAACGCTCATGTCAAACACGATTGTTTCCTTGAACGTGACATTCTAGGTGTTTAGAAACTGGACGGGCTACATTGTGCGGCTGGAGCCAAAATGTTACTGGCAATATTTGTTGAGTGAGAGCACAGCAGTGAAATCAAGCCTTCATTTTTATGGACAATGTCAGAGGAGAGCAGCAGGCAGCTCCAGACGGGTGGAGACGTCACACTACAACAGGCCTTTGATATCTGTCAACAGGGAACATGGAGGGAGGCCACTCTGCACCCATGGAGGCAGACACAAATATAAACACACACACACACACGTACAAAATAGCTCCTGCAGATCATGGCCTAGCATTCCAGACTGGGCTCATTACATCCCACCCATGTCTCCCCGACCACCACCATCACCACCAGGGTCCTGACTACACAGAGGGTCGACACCCAGCCACAGGAGGGCCATGTGCTAGCATTAAGCAGAGTGAGAGACAACACAACACAACACCAGTGGGTTCATATTATCATCCAGCTCACAGCTCCCAGGGCCTGACATCTCCTTGTGGTGCTATTGTTTCGCCTGAGCGATGCTCTCTTGCCCTTTTCTCTCCACTACAGCGCCCAGGGAAAGGCTGCACAATCGGGGAGGTGGGAGCTTGTACATACGGCGGCAGGAGGGGGTTGGGAGAGGGGGGGGGGCACTCGCACGCAGGCAGGCACTCAGTGGCAAACATCAAACATGATTGGTCATGGGAGACAAAGGGGGGAGTTTGACAGAAAAATAATCCGACCATTCCAGCTGCCCGGCGTATTTTCATCATCTGTGTATGACACGCGACATGTCAAAGTAATAGTAATAGATTAAAACGTTGTGTTTACCTGTTGATGACGATGACAGTTGACAGCGCCGCAGGATCCACGTACATGGAAAAAAAGAGGGAAAAAACATTAGTTTGTTATCTCTATCACTAAAAAAAAAGAAACATAAATGATAAAAAAAGACATATTTTGACTGGAGGACGAGTATCTTTGAAGCATGTGGAGATGAGAGACAGTGTCCCTTTATGAACAGACAGTTGCAACATGTCACTTGTGGCAAAATTGGACCCGGTGAGAACAACAGAAGATGAGAGCCAGAACTTCCTCCGGGGTTATAACTCTACAGCGACTGATTAAACGGCCACACGCTGTTTATGTAAAAATTCTCACAGTAAAGTAATTTCAGCGTTGACCTTGGCTGCACCTGCTCAAGGACACTGTCAAGACCAAAGTGAGGCAGGCTGCGTAAAAAAAAAAAAAAAAGCCACCCAATTTACTGCACGAGACTGCCGACGACGTATTGATATACTTTGCATGCACTTCCCACGACTACACTCTCACTCACATACGGACTATAAATCAGAGGAGCAGCAGAGCACCTTTTTTCTTTTCTTTTTTTTTTTGTCGGGAAGCAAAAACTCGGTGCAAAATAAAATGAAATTTAATATAATGAAATAAAAAATAACTTTGCCCATATTCACATAACTTTCATTTGCTGTAATGAAAGATTATTTATGGGTCTGTTCAATGTGCAGCTATGATAGAATACACTTCTGTGTGTGTGTGTGTGTGTGTGTCCTCATTAAAGCAGGAAGATCTCAGACGGTTGGTGGAAGGCAGTGTTTTCTGGCTAATACTACTCATTCATGTCTAGTCATATTCTAATCATCACCTCAACCATCCATGACTTTCCTCATGGATGTTAAAGAAAACGCCTCATGTATATACGTTACATCTTTTGATGTATTCATATCAGGCTCCCGCCACAGCGTACAGCTCATCCTCCTATAGTCGTACGCAATCTATTGCCACGTTCACATTTCAACAGCCAGGATTTTTACATTCTGTGTCAAATGGGCCTGCAGACGGAACACCACCTGTCATCAACACAAACAGCCTGCTATCAACGAAAACAAACTTAAAAAAAACGGTGTCATAGCGTTAATGTGGGCTACTGATGCAAAGCCACTTGTCTCGGGCCGCGATCGTGTTTGCACTCCCGCTGTAATATTGCTTTCTTTGGTTCCTCCTTTTCTTATTTGTATGAAATGGAAACAATTTATTTCTTCTTTACAAATAATACAAAAGAGTGATGATGAAACTAGCAAGGGCATTTGGTCTGCTGTCTCTTAGAAGACAGGAGACCCATTGAATTTCATGAATAAATGAATGAATTAAAATTCATCTAATCATACATGAGGAACACCCACACCTCACATAGAGACACGCGCGCACAAACACCCACACACACACACACACAGCGAGCCTGTTAAAGCATCTCCGTCACTAGTTGCAAACAAACATGGGAGGGGCGGGGGTTCGCTACGGCAACAGCACGCACCACCTTTAGCAATATGTCTCTTTGTGCATGCTTCTTCATTAGGATTCATGGATCATGAATGAACACAATTCTTTGCGTGTGAATGATTGTTCTCATACCACTCTGAGGGAGATGAAAATACAGCTCTTCCATATTTAGAACTCAATAGATTGTAGCTCTGCTCCTGCTATCAAGGCCATAATATACCTGACCACTCAATAACCGCACGGTGCAAACAAACCCGCAGCATCACGTGTACACTGTACTGTAAGTCTTGACTTTAACACGTGTTCCAGTGCCTCCTTGGACTCTCAACCGCGTTATAGACCTATTAAATCTACGCCTCACAAATGAATCACGCACACTACAAATTACGGCCGAAAAAGAGGTAATAACTGTAACTATAAATTGAAATGTTATGCCAATAATTGATCGTCTCTCCAACTGTTAATAATGTTAATGCTGTCACAAAGACTGGATCATTTTAGATTTTATCAACTCGTGAATCACAGGATATGAACATTTTTACCACTGCTATTTTTTTTTTTTTTTCAAAAAGGAGACTGTGCCCTTCTTTCCCTTATTTCAGCCCATGACAAAAATGCTATCATCTTAATCAATTCATCGATGCATGAGTGTTAACAACAAGTCATCTGTGTTCCCGGCTTCTTAAATGTGTGTATTTTCTGGTTTCTTTGCTTCGTATAACAAAGAAATCATTAAAAGTGAAAACATTTGGTCCGTGGACAAAAGAAGACATTTAAGAACATCGTCAGTCTGAGGTTTGTGAAACATTGATCAGCATTTTATGACAATAATGGTTAGTTACAGTATCACCCTTCTACTGCTGTTGCACTGTAATTCAACAAAGTCTTTCTCTACTTTAATTAATATCGCATACATACACTGCTGCATGCTGTACAACCTCAGATGAGTGAGGCCCAAGTCAAGCCAACTCATTACTACTATAACTTTTCATGTAGGAAGAGAGAATTATTCAAATTTTATAAATAAAAAATATGTATATATATATATATATATATATATATATATATATTTATTTATTTTTTTTTTATGCAAAGGAGGGCCATGGTTTACATTTGTATACGTGCTCCTTCTTGACAGCGCAACAGGAGCAAGCTGTTTCAAAATGAGTCTGGAGACCACAACATCCTCTAATTGATATGACCTTTAATTGCTCATTCAGTGCAGAGGAAAGAAGAGGAAGACATCAAGCCAGTCTACTGTGGCTCAGGCTAAAGAGGCGCTGTGTAGATTGGCCTACACTCCCAGGCCCCGTGGACATAATTAAACCTGAATAACAAACACTTACACAAGTGCTCGACTCTCCTGAACAGGTTTCTGAAAACATCCAGGACATCCAGCCCGCTGCTCCTCTAGTTGGTCCCTCAATCAGAGTGGCTTTGCTTCCGAAGTTAAGAATATAATTGGAGCTTAGACAATTATGGTGGACATAGATGAGGCCCTGTTATCCATAGATGAAGTTGGGATGGCTGTAATTAAGCACTGGTTCTGCATGTCATCTGAACTACTTTGGAAAATGTGCTTATTTTTAAGATCGCAGCTGTAAAGCCCTAAATCTTACAAAAAGCTATGGAAACCCAATGAACATGAATCAAATAATAAGACAACGCCACTTATTAGGTATCTCAAACCAACCAAACACACAATGAAAAGTAAATCTCCTGAAAAACGTGGCTTCATCCAGATGGACACGAAGGAAAAGCAAAGATGAACCCACTCAAGAGGGAGACACGTCCCCAAATTCTCTGCAGGAGGAACAGATGTACAAACTCTAAACCGAACATCTGCATTGCTCTCTTAAACATTTACATAAAGCTTATCTGCATTTTGCACAGCAGTAGTCCACAGGGAGCGGGGAGCTGTCTATAAATGCTTTGTGTAGAGAGTGTAAGCTGAACAACAGAACCTTTGCATGGAATTAGACACCATTAATTAATTTACACTGAGGTCCACAAGTCTCAGCTGAGTGATTGTTCAGCTTCAGCGTAGCCATGGGTTTGTCCACTGGGGCTGTGGCAATGGCTGTAGCGTGTTTGGTTTCTCAGTATTCAGACCTGCAACCTGCTGGTCACCAGATGATCCCCCCCCGGTGGCGCTCAGTGTTGGCCTTTTGCAGACCTCTATCATCTCCACCTGCAGTCAGCCTGCGCTCCAGAGAGCTCCCACTAGAGCGGCTATGAATGCAGGTGCTGGACGTCTAGACAACGGGCTCATTAGCTTTCCTGCGGCTCACCAGCGAGTGACTGCAGAGGCCTAAGCTGCCTTGCCTGGAGGGAGGGGACAGCTCCTGATTGAGAGCGTGCTTTATTGCAGAGGCTTAGTTGGGGGCTTCAGGATTAACACGTAAGTCTTCCACCTTCATGGGTGCAAAGAGGACTTGTAGTGCTCCGTGCAGCTGGAGGGGGAGTGCAGCCTAGGGAGTGAAACAGCTTTTCTCACTTTGCACTGATAGACTGACCAGAGGCTTAACACACACATCCTGGAGGTCTGGATGGATTTGTGTTACTTACAGCAGTCAACCTAAATCTCTAAAGGGCACAGTAGAAGTGTTTTTTTAAATGTTAATTTGAGTTAATTAGTTTTAATAACTTTGGTTCATGCCGTGAACGTGAAATATAGACACACAATGTAGTTGTTTCAGCTCTGTTCAGTGCAGGAGAGAAGCAGTCATATGCCCCCTTCCCCTAACAGGTCTCTCTTTTTGGTGGGATGACCTTAAGGCTTAAGTGAAGCTGTCCTTCAAACTGATGCCTGAGCTTGAGAGCTACAGGTGAGTGATAATGGTTTATTATTCCTCATAAAACATTATTAAAAACTATAGCATGTAACCTTTAAATATAAGCAAATGTCCATTAAATGCAAAACCAATGTCAAAAGAGTTCAAAAGTTCAAACTCGAACCTTTAAAACCCGTTTGAGGTCAAAATATACAACCTACAAGTGCCACAGACTGTGTGAAGTAATGACCAAGCTCTCCGGCAGAGGGCGCTGTGAGTGCAGCTTGGCCTGCATCCAAGAGTGGATAATATCTTCAGTTGTATAGCGTGTTTATTAGTATTTGTTGCTGCTCAAATTGCACTTGCACACACAAATGCTACCTCAGTCAGATCTGACAGTGAAAAGTCATCACTACCTGAATAGTCACAGTTTATCGAGTGTTCAAATTGCAGGTTCACAGTCACACACTGCAGAATACAAGCGGTATTCAGTAAAAAATAAAGTCATTTGAATTGCAAAATCGGAGCCATTTGCATACCAACAAATTCAATACATATGGCTGTAATTTTAATCTAACTTTCAGATTGCTTTCAAGCGTAATGTTTATAGTCAACAGAAGCTCACACCTCTCTATGTATTACCACAATCACTTTCCTCAGATGATTAAGCGATAAGAAAGAAAGTCAAAACAATTGTGGAACAAAACAACTTTTCTTTGCCGAGCCCTTTGCATAATTATGATGCCTGAGGGCGAACTGATTCACTGAAATCTGCTCTCTGTAGAGAGAGGGAAATCTAAAATAGAAGCCTCTGATTGTCACACAATTGGCTTAGCCTGCAATGTGCAGCTGTGCTCTGTGCCTGTCTGTCTGTCCGTCCTGTCTGTCATTTAACTGATTGCTGCATGGCTGCCAACCTATCAGGTGCATCATCATGGAATTGTGGGCAGAAAAAAAAAAATAAAAATCCCCAACTCCTTCCAGATATATAGGGTCAAAACGTGTGTATAGCTGTGGAGCACGCTGTAATGCTGCATTAAACTGTTCTTCAAAAATGTATTCCACTTCTGATTACAATAATGCAACAGTGGCAGAGTTCAAAGCTTAGATTGTACAGCTGCAGCTATGAACGCTGACAACCCCAATCCCACTCTTCCCTATTAGAAGAGAAAAGTAAAGGGAAAAGGAGAGCGATAGCAGAACAGAGAGTGGATTCCAGGGCAGTCCTAGTTAATTACAGGGATACAAGTGTGATAAAACACCAATCCACCTCTGAGGGATATCATTTCCCACCAATACCTTCATGATTGTTTTCACAGCTCAGATGAATATGCAAAAAAAAAAACCTCCTGGATTCAGCAACCTGATTTAAAGTGCTTGCAGTTTATATAAGAAGGTGATTGAAGGTTAATGGCCAATATGGTGCCAGATGAGTTCATAGAAGTTAGTTAGAGCTAAACGCCCACCTTCGTCTCCATTCACACGCTCCGTCATCAGTATGAGAATAAAGATGCATAATGAATGAAACGAAAATTAATTAGCGCAAAGATTATTTCCATTAATTTATTGCCTTTCCAATTGTCGCAATTTTACAACACACACACACACACACACACACACACACGATGTATCACCTTGAAAATAACTACCCTGACAAAATTTTGTACAAAATGGCAAAAATGACAACATTACAGAACAATAGCACTAATAGACCAACATGTTCGCTAAGGTCTGAAATAAGTGCACTTTGTGTCAACGTCATGTCATTTTCTCGTCTTTCTTTTTTTTTTGTTACAGTACCAGAGTGTGACTACAAGGCAATATCTCCAAATATTAATTAGCCTTGCCTGTGTATCTGATTAGTGACACGCCTGAAGTGAGGGTGATAAAAGTGGCGTGCGCTTTATCTGCTTCACTCTCTCTCTCTCTCCATTCAAAGGACGGTGCAGATAAAACTGGTATCATGAGGTTCATGCATGGTGAATCATGTCCACAGTGTTTTCTCTCTCTTCCGAAGTCAATAGGCCTGTAACGTGAGCACAGCAGCGGGCTGTCCCTAGGCAGGCTCACTGAGACCGCTAATGAAAACAGAGGGAAGGGGATGAAAAAGAAACAGAGACTTCTGTGTATCTGAACAAACACGGGGAGGAAAACCTTCAAGGTCACATTCGGAGCAAAAAAAGAGAAAGGCAGAGCGACTGAGAGACAAGAGAGGGAGACGAATGTGACGAATGAAGTGACGGCGACAGGAATTTTGGCCCAAGGGAGAAAAAAAAAATCATCTGTAACTTTTCCTTTTGTGCTCTTGGTTTTGGGCCAGTGCTACACACTAAAACACTGTGGCCAACAGCATGGAATTAAAATATAAAAGTTTAAAAATAATTCTTCATTTTTACAGTTCTCTTTTCTTTTTTAAGTGCAGAGGATTAAATTGGTTTTACAACGATAAAGCAAGGCAGCAGGAGAATCCGAAAAGACAGGAGCTATATCCTATTGGGCAAACATACAAATGGTCTTTGTTTCAGTTTTACGACCATTTTAACATTACTTTATCAATAACAAATCAGACATTTTTTGATAGCTCAGCACTCAAAGTAATAGGCAACAAAGCAATCCGTGGAGCACGCTAAAAGTGTTGTAATAAAATGGGCTGTGGCTGCACAGCTGTGTAACTGCAAGAGAAATGAGAGGAGGCCTGTCACAAGGACATCACAACTGGACTGTTCCAGAAATGCTCAAGTGTGGACATACACTCAGGCGTGACGTTACAGCAAACCTATTATCTACTATTCTGTCACTTTGGCTTTTCCACTACAAACTTGGGACCAGATTCAATTTCAGCACCAGAGATGTCTGCCTCTCTGACCGTCACACAAGCATTCTCTCCCTCCTTCTCACACACTTGCTGAGTGGGTGTGTCCCCTCGGGGAAAAGATGGTGCTTTTTACAGCACTTCACTCTGCCTTAAAAAAAAACACTTAGCACTAGATCCAGAGTTGATTTCTCCCCCCCCACTATAAAAGTCGTCATTGCTTCCACTAATCAAAAACTGGCCTGCAAACTCAGACACAATGTTTGCAAAGTACGCAACTGTCAAAACAGGCGTCTCAGAAGAAAACTTTTCAGCAGAGTGTGTGTGTGTGTGATGTTTGTGGAACCCGCCGCGATCGTCTTCTGCTTATCATTAAATTTCCTATCAGGGATATGTGGAAGGAGACACAAGAAATGCCCAAGATCTAAGGACAGGAGGCCTTACATCACAGAGGAGACAGACGCGAGGTCAAGTCCCTGCTTTTTGATCTGTTCGTTTTACCTGGATGAGATCTGCTTAAAAACACATACATGAATGGACCCATCAGCTACAAACAAAAAAAGCAGACTTTCATGTGACGGCTGGCTGACTGTATCTATATCTAAACAGGCCTCTATCTGTTGCTTAATAATCAAAGAAAGGCTGTCCGGATAAACATTCTTTGCCATTTTGCAGATGATATGACAACACCATTGGTCACACATTTGCATACTCACAACACCAAAAAAACTAAAATATGAGCATAACCCCTTGGACGATACCACTTTTTTTGTGTCGTATCTACGAAGCTTTGTGCTGAGTCATTTTAAAGACACGATTCTCCGACTGTGTAAAAAAGATTGTTCTCTCAAAATGAACAGCCCGAACATGACTCAGCTAAAATGCTTTTGCTGATTTCGATTCACTCTTCTACAGTCGACATATATATATAGGATGTTTGGACTGTATCAGATTCCCATCCTTAAAATTCAGTGTTGTCCCAAGTTTGGAAAAGCAAGGACGACGAAGAATTAATTAGCACGTTCACCGGGGTCTCTCTTTCTTTCCCACTTATGACAATCGGAGTCAAAGCTGCAAAAACCTGTCTGGATTGTGGAGTGATTGCTAGTTCTACACGTTTTTTGACCAGTGGAAATGGGGTATTACAGTGATGCTGCTTCACACCTCCTTTGTTTTGATAGTTCAACACTTCATTCGATCAGGTTTTCATCAAGAGGGACCTGTGTGTTTGCTGTTAAACTCGCAGAAGAGAATTAAAGAAAAGTTGTTAACACAGATCAAAACAAAGGACTCCCGGGGCCTTGTGCACATTTCAGTCCAAAATGAGGAACTTCCATACTACACACATGCCGGCGAACAGCTGAGGTTGACTGAGTGAGAACATTTTTGGCTGGTTATTTTGGAGCATAGAGCAATAATTATGTAAGGGTGTGTACTGTATATATGCAAGAACAGATCAATGCTTACTATTCCTGAATGCCTAATACACAGCCTTATTAAAACATTACACTACACTCTGCGCATGCGATGATACATGCCTTTCGTTTCAAAGGTAATGCACGCGTCCCTCCAGACTATACACAGATACGCAGCGACTCCATGGAAGTCTGTTTCTGGGTTTCTCAGCTGGTGTGGCCAATTAGTGTGAAATTTGGTGACAGAACTGCGGCGGAGCTAGGACAGTCCTTGTGTAATTATTGATCTAAGTTTACTTGCCCGCTTAGCTACATGCAGGGAGAAGACACAGTACAGGGTTGTTCTCATACAGCGCCTAATTAATAGTGACATAATCTGATACTATAGCTTAAAGTTGTTGAGGATTTCTGATCCCCCCCACTGGTGTGCGGACTTAAGAGTACTGCTCGTAGCATCGTAATTGCAAAGCTTTGCCTTGGTGTCACAATTAGAGTGGAAACCAGCCTTATTATATCCACCGCTATAATCTCTGCCAGACTGTATTTACCCCTGCTCCAGTTTGCTTTTCTTTTCTTTTGACACCGTGCCAGTCTGTACAGAATGCAGCCACAATCCCAGTGGCTGCAGGTTTTAATAGGGGCTCATGCGGGGGCCATGCATCGGCGTACACTCAGGACAGGTGCAATAATTACGTGACAGGACAATACATATGGAGAGGGGTATCTTGTAAAAAAGAAGATTTGCAGTTAAGTATCAATGTCAAGCATCATATTAAAGGGACCGTGTGACCGTTTCACTGGAATAATAAACAGAGTCCCGCATTAATGAAATACAGCGCATTTGCAAATTGTCATGTGTGATATTTGCATTAGTTGTGTGAAGAAGACATTTTCTTTTTTCCACAGACAGAGACATCGCTCCCGCTCGCCCACTCTGTTGGTCTCAATGAAGGCCCGTTTTTTTTTGATTTGATTATTTCTGCGGGCCAGAGGACACAGGTGGGACTGCAGAGCAAAGACATTTTCAGAGCAGCTTAAAAGAACCTCCTCCTCCTCCTCTTCCTCCTCCTACCGTCGTATTTGACCCCGTGGGTCAGACAAAGGAACGGTGTGGGAAAAGCACACAGTGCATGCTGAACTAGCATCTGACGCTACAGTTCACAATTCTGTGCTGCATCTCTGAAGAAATGCTCACCAGCATCTTTGCTTTTTCCGACCTCTCTCTGGGATTACTTCTAACCAGTCCCTCTCTGAAGCTCCTCTACAACGCCCCAGCCAGGAAGACACCTAATATTTATCAGAGGAACAGAGGAGCTGCGCAGAAAAAAAAACCGAGACACAATTTAAGTGGTGTCTTTGATAAAAACAGTGTTTTTGAAGCACAGCCATTTAGCTTCAACAGGACAAAAGGAAATAAGGATGGGAAAGTGTGTCTCACGATGGCGCTCCACATCAATATACCTCCCAAATAGAGGAGCGACTCTAAAACCACCTCTCTTCTCTTTAAACTTAGGTTCTTTGATCTTGTCTCTCTTGAATGTAAAGACTGTTACTGCCTGCGCCACAGAGAGTTCAAGCTCCCCGCAACCTCCATCGTACTCACCAATCTGAAAATCCACACTATGTGCTCCCTCACTCTAAGAAAACTTTAGAAAGAGGGCAGAGGAACTTTTTTCTCTGCACCAGATAGTCATCTCAACTCAACGCTGCAAGATGCAAGCTGGCTGTGCTGTTGTAAGCTGCTGAATTACTAGGTCAGTGGTATGATTGCACCATTTACCGGCCAAAGGATCACTTCCCTCCTCGTTTATCTACTTCCATTTCTCCGTATTGATCAAGGGGTTTTGTCTTGGTCTATCAAAGGCAAAGTGAACACAAGTTGTGTTTTTAACGTGATTTCTCCAGCTTTGGCCAATTAAAAGGGCTGCAGCAACATCACTCACGGGCTAAATGAGACCCAGGGTGCCAGTGAGATCCAGAATGAGCCTTCACTGACAGATTCAATCTCTGCTCCTCACTGTTGTTGTTATGTCTTTTTTAAATCTCTGTGTCCTTTTTCTTTCATTTTTCTGCATGTATTATACACAATTATTCTTTTTTTTCCCCTTACATCATTCAGGTTTAGCTGAAGTGAGGCGTTTAAAGTGTAATGTATGTGATGCCTTCCATCGCAGCATTCGTCTCGACTGTCACTTTAAGTGTGTTTGATGTCCCCTGAACTCTTTTTTGTATTCACACTGACACTATTCCCACTAAATCTCTGTGGCGTTACTTTGTTGCTGTAAACAAAACAGAAGCACAAATGCTGATGTGATGCATAACTCTGATAAGCTGCCTAATGTGTAACTGCTCCGCAATTTATTATGAGCCGTTAAAACATTATAGCTTGCCGGGTGATTACTGGTATGACTTGAATCATTAAAGGTCCCATATTTTATACTTTCTTCCCCCTATATTTTTTATTGTAAGTTTAGATTTCAATATGAACATGTATTTGCGGTTTTAAGTGGCAAAAATCTCTCTCAGAATAATTGTGCGTCCTCCCTCACTCTCTTCTCTGTAAGGCTCTGACTAAAACAGGGTGTTTCTGTTTGTTTTGTGAGATTCTCTTTGGATTAACTGTTGTACTATTATAAACAGGCCAGACAGCCCCGGGAAATGCACTGTAGCTTACTGCTGTACTTTGGTAAAAAAAAAAACTTTGCAATAAATAGAAATAGTGATGATGATCATCAGTAAAACAAGCCAAACAGACTGTAACATGACTGTCTTTGAAAAAGCCAGTGCGACCGCATTGCTTTCTGTCTTGCATCAGTGCTAACTACGTGATGGATCGACCCTCGGGAAAGCCGCGCTGGGGACGCGTGGGTGATGGCAGTGACTTCATAATTGTGACATCACAAAATTACAGAAGGCCTGACAGCTTGTGTAAACGCAAAGGTTTCGGAATGTGTGCTTTTCTCAATGGACCGAGCGGGTTTTTTTTTTTTTTTTTACGGCACTTATTAAAGCACCTGAACCTGGTTCATATTTAAAAAAAAGATATGGAAATCTAATTTCCTTCAATATGGAGCATTTAAGCCAATTTGGTCTAAAATTGTCGGTTTCATGGTGTTCTCCGTTACCACATTATGGAATCACTTCCAGTGCAAGTCAATATGAAAGTAGTTCATGTTACAATGGCTTTATATGGTATGTGGATGATGGTACTTTCCAGCTGTATATGAAAAATTGCGACCGTGCGGATTGGGATATAGTTATATTCATATATCCATATAATCTTTTTCAGATTTGTAAGCACTTTGATAAAAAGCTTTTGGCTCGTCTTCCATGGATAGTTTGGTTCTATTAAATGTTCAGCAGCAGAAAAGACAATCCTTGGCAGTGCACTGTCGTCTAACCACCAATATTAACTAGACACAGCGGAGTGGTTTCACTGGTCTCAGCCAACTGGAGGTGGGCGACAGTTAGGACTCTCCTGTCCCGTGAGAACAGAAACTGTTAACACAGCAATGGCTCCAGCATTGCTGAGTGGCACTAACAGGAGGAGGGGCCGTGTAGTGTGAAGACTCACCTCTCTCTACCCTCCAGTTTCCCCTCATGGAGCAGAAAAAAAAAAAAAGAAGCTTTCCCTTGTCTCTTGGTTTGGTGTAATGTGCGTCAGGATCTCTGGAATTCAATTACTGTTCCCTTTTAGCTGCGCCTGTAATCTTCCTGTTCCAGTCATATGCTCTGGGTGCCAGCCAGTGTCACACACTTTTCCCAAAATGATTTCTTTTATGACCAGCCAGTGAGAGCACAAACTGTACGCAGTTAAGAGAGCAGATCTGGATCCATTCAGCCCACCATTTTGCCTAAACCTAATTATGTTACATTTGGGCGAATGTCACTATAAACTGTGGGGGTATAACAATGTACTCTCTAATGAGTATTCAATTAAACAGCGAGCGCCCACAAGGCAAAAAGGGCCCAATAAAGCCAACTGAACGCTTTCCAATTGACAGGGTCCCTTCTCTAAGTCCTGGCGAAGTCTTGGACCAACAATCCGGGCTTGTAACAAAGACTTCTTCCAATTAAGAAAATATGTCTTCATTCCTCCCTGTGCGATGTGAAAACTCAACAAAAAAAAATGCATTTGTTGTTTGTTCGAAACAATTAAATGAAAAGTCAACGTGCTAGGTGTGATAAATATCACTCTCATGTCTTAAGGTGCCTGCAGCACATGATATGCTTAGCATAGCCAGGGACAGCAAACTTCATCTAAAAGGAATATAAAAGTCCATCACCTGTGAAGCTTGTCAAGTAACTTGTTTATTTAATCCAACTATTTCATGATTTTCAGTCCATTCTTCCCTGGCATTTTAGAGTCCACATGATGTATAACCCTGAAAGTTCCATTTTTGTCGAGAACTTTGATAACAATGACAAAGTCGTCTGTCCTTGACTCGCGAACACATACACTCAGCGAGTTTCACCGCTCTCATAACAAAAATCCTCGTCCTTACTTTGTCATTTTACTTGCCGTTCCTGAAACTCGCATGCCCATTGATTGGTCAGACTCGTTTTTCTATGCTTTTTTTGTGGTGTGTTTGTATGGCCACAGATGACTCCTGACACCGAGTTTCCATCATTTAAAAAAAAACAACACCATTTTCAAATGAAAACATAGTCGTGCAGGTGCAGCCTGAGCTTCTCGTGCATGTACAAAGCATGGATGTCCACGCGACCAAAGCGTCATCGGAAAACTGGACTTTCCATTTACTGGAAGTCAAACGAGGTCCATGCATCTTTGTGTAAAGTCTGTATTTTATAATCCAGTTCACAGGATGAACTGAAAGGGGAGGTGGATCTGCAGTCATAGTCATCACCTCTGACAAAACGGTGGTTGTGTTTAATTATCAAGTGTTTACACTCCTGCCTTGCATGTCAATATGAAGGACCCCCCCCCCCCCCAAAAAAAAAAAAATCTGACACACAGTGTGGCCCCACGCTATTAACTAGAGTCAACAGAGCAATGATCTGTGCCTGGTGTTCCTGTCTTGTGATAGGTGAGGATCAGCACCCGCACCCCCGCCACTCCACCTGCTTCTCCTGTCTGCCGGAGTTAATTTATCTGGGTGATAAGCAGGTGGACGAGGGGAGGAGAGGCCCTCAGACTGAGCTGCACTGTCAGACCTGGCAGACTGAGTGACAATGCTAATAGCCCAGTCCCATTAACCTCACCGCACGCCTCACCTTTATCTACCACACAAAAGACTGTTTGTTTGCTTGTTGGATGATAATATTTACTCCGAGATTTGGCAGCCCCAGACATGACAAATATATCTGTGCGTTTTGAGAAGGCACTGTGATTCAGGTATGGTGTGCTACTGAAAGAAGAGCGTGCTCTGTGCAGCGCCTGTCTGTGATAAGGGGTAATGGTCTTAGCCTAATCTGTAACTTTACAATGAAAGAATGTTCTTGCTTCCCCTTTCTTACTTTTAAAAGAACAATGTCTGCTATTATTCTGCCATGCTCTTGGCTTACAACTACACAAGACAGTTCAGCTTCATAAAACACAATGTATCTGCACGTTGCATTAGTGCATTTAGGCAGTTTATTCTTATCTTAAGGCCACTGTCCTATTATAAAGAAGTTTGGTGTTGGTATAAGGACAAGACCGGTGATGAGCACAGCGCTGCGATGCCAGGCGCAAGACTGAGAGATATTGCTTTAATTGGCGAGTTACTGATCCTGCAAGGCATTTGGGTGCCAGACGTTAGCATCAATGCTGCTCGCCCGTATTCTGCTGTGCAATCACAAAAATGATATTGGGGGACAGCAGGTGATCCATAAACGCTGTGTTTTAAAGCCTTGTTAATTATTCCTTCAGAAGTCTAATGAACAATGGGGATAAAACCCTGTGCAGGGCAAATCTATTTGTGGGGGACGAGAAGCCAACTCTCTTTCTCGTTCAGTCGTTCACAGCCTTCACCCCATCTCGTCTGTCGCCATGAGTACACACACATATAGTGTGCATACACACAGGTTTTGTGCTTTGATCAAGATTTACAGAGATACAATGTTTGGGTAGAAACATGTGCTCAAAATGGCGTCTTTCATGCATAATGAAGCAGATGCCGAAGATTATATAGTTTGGCACGCATTTGAATATGCATAGATTATCTCCTATTTGAATCAGCAGCTGGTGTCTGGGTGCGAATGTGTACAGTACATCATCGAGGAATACTGGGACCTTTGCAGTTTATCATGTTTTGCCGCGTGGAACCGACATCGCATCACGTCTTCGGGTGGAGAGGGCTTAATGCGCAGCGGGCTTGCGAGCGTTTTCACTTCCATAAGAGATATGCGCGCGGAGAAGGAGATTAGCTCAGCTATCCATCCGTGACCTTGATATTACGATGAAGACGGATAAGAGTGATCTTCTTCCACCTGGCCAGACAATGACGGCCGTTTAAACAGCAGGCCAGGCAGTAATTACCCATTCAAAGCAAATGTCTCATACAGGCAGTGGAGGGGTGGGGGGGGTGGGGGGGCACATAAAGAAGTATCACAAACTTTCATTGTATAATCTGCAGTAAAAATGTAGATTAAAAAATACATTGTCTAAGACTTTTGTTTTCAACATACTTGGTTGCATGATTTGTGTTTTAAGTCATGCAAGCACAGAAGCAAGAGAGAGTTTTTAGGAGCCTTGGTGAAAGTAAGAATAAGAGAGCAGAAGATCTCCATAAATGGAGAAACTAAATTCAGTTTAATCACTAATAACAACGTTATTCGAGAGGAGAACACTGCAAGGAAAAACTATAAGTGAAAGAGCTCGGACCCTGTCAGCCAGACTTCAAACATCTGCTGCTTCCACCTTGGGTCACCAAATAAATGAGCCGAATTCTTCCAGCCTTTTACTTAAGATTTATTAAATAACAATCCAAATGGAAAATGGAGGCATTAATCAAACATATATATTGAAAATGTCTGGTTTATCTACTCAAAATATAATATTAGGTGTTACAGTCTGGACGAGCAGATGTTAGGTGTTAACGTCTGTCGTATATGTCGTTATACATTTTTTTGTTAGTATTTTATAAGTACCAGCAGGTGTATGGAGCCTCTGAAAAATGAATTTCACATACTGTACCCCCCCCCACCAGCCGCCACTGTATACATGTGTTTAATTCTTCAGCCTTTCATATCCTAAGTCAATTAATGATGTCATATCATACAGTAGAGTAAAAAAAACACTTGTTTTGTAGCTGTACTGGAGCAGTGCCGGGAGAAGTAAACACCACAAAGGCCTCTGATCAAAAACACGTAGCTGAACTACTTTGAAAAGCTCGAACACAAGAGGAGCATAGTAAAAAGAAACCCCCCCGAAAAACTGTTCAGCTGTTTACTAAAGGGTTTCAGTATTTACCCTCTCTATGACATGCAAATTCCTTGCTAACAATGTCATGCTATTACTTGAGTATGCTTTACAGAAACACATTATCCAAACCTTAAAAAAAGACCTTAAAGCAAGTGTTTGAAATAATGAGCAGGGCAGAAGTGATGTGCACTCCATCCTCACCTAACAAAGAGATTAAAAATGCAATGCGCTCATGCTCAAGCACCCTGCAAGCGCTGACTGTACTAAAAGAAGATGGTTAAGTTGTTGCTTGCCTAAGCAGGCACAAACTTTATCTTTTCTTCTTAGAGCACACCCAACATGATGTATCTCTATTTTATGTTTTCTAGGTATAATTCCAATTTACAGCAACAATACACAACATTCCGAATTAGCACTTTTTTGTTCATAATGAGAAAATAAAATTCTTATTGATGATGAATAGCCACATATGGATAGCCTCATATTGTTTTGCTGTTTTCCAGTGTACATAAAATTGCTTTGTTCTGCAACTGGAAGTCCAAAGTGAATAAATTATCCTATAGACTCTGCATAATCTACTTAAATGCAGAACACACAAGAGTGTGGACCCACTACATTCTATGGCCAGTGTGTGTGACTACTTTCATGTCATAATGTCGCTTAAACAGTGCAGCTTACATGTCTCCTCTGCTGCGACTTCACGTGTCATTTCAGCACTCATCGGTTATTCACCCAGGATTGCATGTCAACCGCTTCCTCATTAGTGAGTCTCACTAAAAGCACCTGCAGTTGTCCACTGTAGGCTGGAGACGTGTCACGGAGGAAGTGCTGAGAGGGCAGGCCTTTCTTTTAGCAGAATGCACTGACAGTATTAAAGAGACAACATTAGGACATAATGAGTAAAAACCCTCTTTCTCACGATGGGCCAAGAAGCTGATGGGATTTTCATGCTAGACTAAATCTCAACTGCATTTACCAGACAGACACAGCTCAGGAACGTGTTTGTTGCTGGGGATTAATTCTGAAACAGAATAATTTAAAAGTAATTTAGTAATACAGTACTGTGGGGAATATACACACACACACACATATACAGTATATATGTATATACATATATATATATATATATACATATATATATACATATATATATATATATATATATATATATATCCTGACATCAGAAAGTACACTTAAAAGAAAAGAAAATATCCCTCACATTACCCTGATACTACATTACTTTTAAATTATTCTCTAATAACTCGTCCTTTTTGCCAAGTTGGTTTCAAAGTCAAACACATACTACTGTCTGTGCGGTTTTCCCAGTTCAGCAATCTCAAGATACAAATCAAGGTTCCGTGCAAAACTATAATAAGTGATTAAAAAAAGAGAGAAAACTGTGCTGTGTCCCTTACAAGACCTGCTCGCTTAAGTCTCTGGATTTGGCTAATGAAGCTGAAAACGCCCTTTGACCATTAAGTGAACTGATGTGAGATTCAGAGAAAGACTGGTGATTCATAGAGTATGCAGGTTTAAATGCCCGAGAGGCTAAAAACAGGGGGGGAAAGAACAGCTATGTTGGAGGAGTAGGAGGAGGAGCAGGAGGAAAAGCGCTGAAAGAGAGGAAAGTGAAGGCAAAGAAGGGAGAGTTGGCAGTCTGAACAGAGGAGAGGTATGGATGGAAAACAGGACATGACGAAGGTGGTGCTATGCCAAAGCTGTCCACCGATCCATGCAGAAACAGATGCGTTTGATCACAGCAAATCTCAGGCTTAGAGCATAAATACATAATAAACAAAAATTAATGGAGGCAAGTGTCATGCATGTGTTTCATCGGTCTGTGAGTTACCACTACAGTGACTGGAGCAGGGCAGAGGCATCCATATGGATGCTGCTTAGAGAGCAGACTTGTTAACATATCTCCTTCACTGCTCCTAGCAAAGCATTACAGAGATGGAATACATATAAGCCACATTTAATAACAATACGAGTCTATGTGGGAGGGATTCATAAATAAACAACAAAATATGATACAGAAATGAAACAAACAACAACAAAAAAAAATCTGCCAAGCATGATGTGTATGCCAAATTGGATCAATATCTCTGGCCAACTGTTACTATGTAGTGCAAAGCACTTATTATAATGTGCTGCACAGGCTATATACAGTAAGTGCTCAATACCTTGTAATGAAACGGTGATATAGAGGGAAATACTTCAACTTACTGCACAACACAAACACTCTGATTATTTGACAATCTACCAGATGTCAAAAGCCTTGTATTATCCAGTAACAACTGATCGCAACTAATTCGGAAAGTGTTCTGAGCAGAGTGGCGGAGAGGCAATGAGCAGGAGTCAGAGCTTACATCTAAATTCTATGGCTCGCAATTAGAACAACCATTTTTTCCCACTAGTGCAGCAAAAAAAAAGAAACACGAAGGAGTCAAGGATGATGAATTAGTCTAATGATTCCACAGTAATATCGCTCAGAGACAGAGCTAGAGGAAATTGCTGTTCCCAAGCGTAGGGCCTGAAATTACCCCTTAAGATACGGCTGAACTTTTGCCACTGCGTTCTCCATTGCCATCATTATTTAGTGAGCACCCTTGTTTGTGTTGGTATCATTTCGATTCCCGCCGCCTCCTGTGACCATCATGGCAACGCTGCCTTGTTCCCTCTTTCACCTTCTCTTTCTTTTGCCCTCTTCTGTCTGTGTGATCACATGCTATAACAGGCACACAAAGCCCAGTGGGATGCTAATGCTCAATGCCACCTCCACCCTTCCTCTATCTCCCTCGCTCTTCACTCTGTCTGCTTGTCACATGTGACTGCCCCATCTGAAAAAAAAAAGTCTGGGGCTTGATAAGAGGAGTTAACTATATCAAGTACTGTTGGCTGGCCTCCACAGTCGGGCTGCAACTAACAACTATTTTCATAGACATCCCATCCATCCTTCTTCTGCCGCTTCATCCTCCACATGAGGGTCGTGGAGGACACAGCGAAAGGTGGGTCGCCAGTCCATCACAGGGCCACAACCATTCACTCTTACACTCACACCTACAGTCAATTTAGAGTGTCCAAGTTACCTAATCCCCAAATCTGCATGTGTTTGGACTGTGGGAGGAAACTGGAGAACCTGGAGAAAACCCACATACACACGGGGGGGGAGATGAAACATGATCATGTTTAAAATGTACAGCCTAAAAGCGACCCTGACTGTTTCAAGTAATCACCAAGTTGTCCAGCAGAGGGTGGTGTGAGCACAGATTGACCATGCCCTCTTTTCTCCTCAGAAGAAGAAGACAACAGTGACATCACGTCGTTTACTGTGACGCTAAACTGTGGCGTGTAGATGTAAAAGACGTGCCCGCGACACTCAAATTCTGTCACCCATTTTTAATGCGCCCCTTCTCCACAGTGGAGGAGAAAGGTACAAGCAGGGGCAAACATGATGGAAAACAACACGCACACATGTAATCCCATGACGCCTCAGGGGTGAAGGTCACAGGAGTCGACCAAACGGTTACGTAGTGAACACTAATTAGCCCACGGCTCTGACCTTGACAAGCCCTCCTCCCCTGCACTGTTAAGAGGCAGTCGTTGCCACAATGCAACACAGACTAAAAGGAAAATCCTCAGCTGAATGAGATCTATTGATGGCAGGGTGAGAGCACTGAAGAGGCAAAGAGACAGGAACGTCTCTCCGTCACAACGCTTGGCGTGCTCCCCCGACAACTTCCTGCGACTTTGGCTTGGTGCACCCTCATCTGAATGCATTACACAACCGCAGAATACAAAAACAAAAACCTCAATAAATATGGCCTCTGCGTTTCAGGCTGTTACAGTCTATGCTGATCGGGGGCCTTTCAGCCCCACTCTGCATGATTAACAGAGGTAGCAACATTTTGCCTGAATAAATTAGAAACTTCAGAGGCCTATCCACTTTTAAGGGCGAGGCAGAAGGAGACACGCAGCCGATACGTCTTTGTAGAATCTCCGAAATAAATGTCATGTTTTCACCACAGTAAAACAATGGGAGGCAGCAGAAAGTTGCTTCCCCGATACATTTTCTTTGTCAGCAACACAGAAATGACCAAAAACTATTGTTGTCATGATGTGAATTGTCTCAATAAAAAAAAAAAACACCAACCAGTGTATTAAGTAAAAGAAAAGCTACCTTTTGAATCCAAAAACCACAGCGAAGATCAGAAACAAACTGCCACTGCACCCTTTGTCATGTTGGGAAAACTTCCTCTGCTAAAGCCTGCACCGCCATTATCATTTCATCTCACTAACTATGCAAGGCATAAGGCTTCACACAGAGCTGAAGAACACAGAGCACCGCTGAGTGAACTGATGAACTATACTCTGACCACTTTCTGGCCAGAAATAGCATCAGAGATGTTTTCGGTGGCGCTGCCACAGGTACGAATGGGAAGACTAAAAACAAAGTCTTCCACAGGGTTTATGAAAGGCAAAAAAAAGAAGAGGGCACGGAGGCTCGTAACGCTTTGAGACAAAATTGTACATATTCTGGAAAATGATCATGATCCTGCACTCGCTGCTTGTGTGGTTAGCAGTTTAATTAGCACAATGTTTCACTGTACGGGCTACAAGACTCTCTGGAATAAACGTGTGCTTGTAAATTCCAATAGAACACGTTACCTGATGGCATTGGACACTGAAGCCACCTCATTACGGGAACGTTTATATTCTGCCAGAAGCTTTAAAAATATGTGACATTAACATTGCCATGTTAAAAATGAAATACTCCATGGACATAAGGTAGTGTAAAAACCAGGCCCGGAAATACTTTGTTTATTTTAGGGATAATCTGTCTCTATTAGTTCAGTACAGTATTGCAGCACATTATAGGCCCACAATCTGCAATTGTAACTACAGCACAGAAAAGAGCCCCAGTAGCATAATGCTAGATTGTGTGTAAATTATACTTTGGATAAATTCTTGCATTTATTACTTTTTCCATAAGGGGTTTTCATGTATAATGGAAGTCAGAGAGAATGGGCGAGAATGCCAATTATGAGTCAAGCTTGTTAGATGGCCAGTTTGACTGTTTATATGCTTGGCTTGTCCTGGGTCCACCCTAGTTAACAATTCATGGCGGAAGTTTCTCTATCTTTCAACCAGACCTCAACACAAAAATGCATCTGGAAGCCAAGAGGGGTTCAGGCTGTCTCTGTTCTCTCAGTCAGGCCCCTCTTAAGCTGTCTCTTCCTGTTGTCCTTTTCATCGCCTCCTCCTCGTGCGTGTGTGTGTGTGACTTTTACTGTATATGGCAGACCTGCAGGTCAAAGTCCAAGTGCCACAGATGTAGAAGATGTTTTCAGGCCAAAAGCTGCCCCTCTGGCATCAGAACAAGTCAAGTGGACCGACGAGTAAGATCTGAAAGAACAACTGATCTAAATCCGGCTATATATGAAAGCACAGTGTGTCATTTCTGCCACTTGGGGTCTCTCAGTCAAAGCATGAACAAAAGATCTAGTTCAATGACGTCAGAAAGCAGGATTTGATCATGGGAATTGTTGTGTCTTCTGTATTTGCACTTCATGGGCAGAGCTGGATGTGAGTGATACGTGATGAGTCGTATCTGTTACTGCCAAATAAAAAGAAAAACACTGGCTAACTAGTAGAACAGAATATTTCCTTCCTCCCTCTTCAGAGGGGGGTTTGTCCTGGAAGTCTAAGCAGAGACGAGTAAAGCGGGTGACGTCATTAAAAGGCGACCAAAATGAAACAATCCATGACCTTGATTAGAAACGGAGATTTCTATGGATTTATTTCCGAATGTAAGTATACTACGCAACAAAATGTATATTAGCCTATAAGTGCTGCATGATTATTCACTTTACAAAAAAAAAAGAACAAATTCAAATCTATTATCGATAGAGAAAAGCAATGTCCTTGGCGGTGTCTATGTAAAGAACAGGACTGTTTGAGTAGGCAACCATGAGGGAAACAAGCCACATCTGTGTGCTCAGCACATCAGGAACATCAAAGAGTGACGACAAAGGATTACGCCGAGCATGATGTGTGTGCGTGTAGGTGTTGGGTCACTCTCCAGTCACAAGGGTTAATGGCTGCAGGACGGAGGAGGCCATCGCAGTCTCCTGCCGGCCATCCATAGCGTGGCATTTCCCTGTCAGCAGAGTTGAGTCTGGGAAGGGGGTGTTCAGTCCCACAGATAATGGGTATGAACACAGGAATAAAATTTATCATGCATATTAAACCACAAAGCGGGCCTCAGAATATACAGAGTGCATAAAATGATGCCCGGAACGTGGTGGGAAAACAAAAAGCAGGGAAGAAAACATAAAGAGAGGAAAGCCTGGGCCTGAGCCAGCACTCCCCCAGCTGGGAGATAAAGATGACTGATATCTGCTCCATTTCCAGCCCAATCTCTTTAATGCAAAGAGGAGCCAAAGCTAGGAGCAAAGAGAAAGGGGAGGGAATTGGGTGCAAGGCACAACAACTCTTTCTCCCTCGCCTCCGTTTATCTCAGCTGAATTGCAGACATCACACTCTCTTGAACACTTTACCCTGCCTGACTTCTACGTCTCCTCCTATATCTCTGACTAACACACTCATGTCTGTGGTGGCGTCGGACAAACACCAACACCAGGTCCCTGGGTAGATGTTCTTCCCAATGTTGCGCACAAGTAAAACGGATCGTTCAAATGCCATAATAATTGCCATGATAATCATCTCCATCCCACAGGGGTCTGAAAATGCATACCTGACGTGTGACATTTGTCACCCGTGACTCCTCTCTCAATCTGCATAATCACATCCCTGCCTAATTTCCATGCCTACGTGTTTTTCCTTTGCATTGTGGGTGGGAAGGGCTTGCTATGAAGACGATACCACAATATAAGAGCTGTTTCAGACTATTTCAGAAAAATCTCTTCCCCAAATTCTCATTCTCTAAGTAATGCATTTCTTTTGAACTGTGAAAACTGTGCCTATTTAGTATTAATCAAAAAAAAAATCAATGGATTGATTGGGAAAATAACATTTATTTGCAGCCCCGAACATTAAACACATACTGAAGGTAAGATTTAGACCTTTAAAGGCATTACTCAACTTTTCATCTTTAAAGTACAAAGCCAATAAGTAGGTAATATCCATAAAAGTGGCAATGAGACCGTCAGTTATTACTCAGCATGGACTTTTCACAGACTCCACTGGGATGGTAGAGAAAAACAAGTCTTTTCATTTCCAAAAGATCCTCGTGTACTAAGATCAGCCCCAGCAATAGGCAACAATGCAACATCTCCTTGAGACTATTGTTGTATTGATCACTTTCAGGCCACAATGAAGTCACACAAAATGTGTTCAGAGTTTAGTTCAGTCCATAAACTCTGGGACAATGAGGGGGCTTTTCACTGATTAGGAGCCGCACAAGAAAACACAGGATTTGAAATGAGACAAAGACCGAAATAAAGTTTCCAAATAATAGGTGAAATAAAGCGAATAATCCAGTTGTATCCAGTTGGTTATGTCATTGACGGAGTTGTCATTTTCTACCGCTCTCCCCAGCCACCTCAACAACCTCTACCTGTGGCATGTAATCTCTCCAGCGTGTCCCGTGCCCGAAACACCTCCTCTCAATACGGAGGAGCAGCAACTTGAGTCCGAACCCCTCCAGAATGTCTAAGCTCCTCACTCTAAGCCCAAACACCCTGCAGAGGAAACTCATTTAGGCCGCTTGTGTCCGTGTTCTTGTCCCCTCTGTCACCACCCACAGTCCATGACCATTGGTGAGGGTTGGAACATAGATTGACCGGTAAATTGAGAGCTCTGACTTTGGACTCGACTCCCTCTTTTCGCCACAACGGACCCGGCCCCCGGTCTGCCTGTCAGTCTCTCGCTTCACTCTCCCCTCACTCGTGAACAAGACCCCTGAGATACTCCTCCACTTGGGGAAGTGACTCCCTGCTGACCTGAAGTGGGCAATCCACCTTTTTCTAGCTGAGCACAATTGATTTGGTTACGCACCAGTTGGTTTTCATTCATATGAGGAGAAAATGAACCAATATTCTAGCAAATTAGTCATGTTATAATGTTAATAATATGTTTCCATTAGATATTTTGAATTTATTGATTTTTTTTGCTTCAGGTTCTTATTTTATTTAATATTCTTATTATTATTATTATTATTTTTAATCAGGCTACATAAAGCAGAAGTAAAATGGCATCAGACTCATTCCTAATATGAAAATAAATGAATACCTAAATCTTACATACTGGACCTTTAAATCTAATTTTCAAGAAATGAGTTTTTAATCAAAAATCATAAAGATTTGACAAAACAAAAAAAAAATTTCTCATGTGGTTCATCTTCGAATAGCTTTCAATTTGGAACTGCGCACTACTGGAAATTGCAATTTCAATTATTTTGCAAATGACTGTGCAGCTCTAATTGAAACCGTAAACATGCACAAAAGCAGGCGACTTTACACACACGTGGCAAAGAAATATTAATATTTCTCATGA
The DNA here is from genome assembly GCF_958295425.1 of Solea solea. NCBI lineage: Eukaryota > Metazoa > Chordata > Actinopteri > Pleuronectiformes > Soleidae > Solea > Solea solea. Next base: position 6,676,748 of record NC_081144.1, read on the forward strand.
ATACGTGTAGAGCTCCAGTCCTCTTTGCCTTCTTTATGCAGGAGTTTCCTTTAAGAAAAGGTGGTCCAGCACCGCCATAAAGCACCTCTCCAGTGTAGGGGTTTTTATCAACATTATAATGAAAGGAATATGGCCGTGTCTGTGGCAACACGCTGTGTCCTGGAATATTATGTCTGAGCATCAAGAGCAGTTTGTATGCAATGTTCAACTAGGCACTGAGATATAATATCCAATAAAAACATAAAAATCTATTTATAAGGATTTTATATCAATGTTTATCTCCTCAGTCTCATTGTTTGAACATTGTCGCTGCACTCAAACAGCTTGCATTGGATCTGCTACACTGACACAGCACAGTTTATCAATTATTGTGCATATGCTACCGCAGCCCATGCAGAGCTTTCTTTCTTTTGTCATACACTCATGACTTTTATAAGACATTAGGAGATAACAAGTCTGAAACGGTGAGAAGTAATTAAGGCGAACATTTGACATATGAGATTCACAGTTGGTCCCTCTTTAGCACCTGTACAGTATGTCTCTGTCTGAAGATAGAGCAAGTCATGCCTCTCCCTTCCACACTATCCTCACTTCAACACAAGGCCCACTCACATATTCACAGCTCTGCAGAGCAGCTTGGCTTCAGTGTGAGCTCCAATCCCTCTCACTCTGAATCATGCTGTGATGGGACAGCAGTCCAGCCTCTCATATTTCCTCAAAAGCTCAGTCACTGATACAAAGCTTGACTGGCAGCCAGATCCATCTCTGTAGCTTTTTGTTGCCTCCACCTGAGAGAAAAGCCCTTAAACTGTGATGGCCACTCATTCCGCTCGGAGCGAATTGAGGGTTTTATGACCGAGTGGCTCAAGCGAAGTGTCAACCCGCCGAGGATCATTTGATGTGGTCTACCATGGGGTGCCCATGTTTCATGTATTACATACTGCAGAGCCAACAATGCAGGCCCTCCCCATGTCCCTCCCTTCCTTTGTTTCTCATTATTGTGCAAAATGGAATTAAGAGCTTTTCTGTTGGGCTCCCCTTTTTTCCCCCGCACTCGCCCTTTTGAACAACCTGAGGGGGATTTTAACATGCCATTACCCTTTGACACAGTGCCGGTATTGGTAGTAGAAGAGTTGTGAGGTATTTAGTTGGGGCTACGGACAGTGAAATGGAAGGCAGGAAAAGACCCAACGCTCTCCTGCAAAAGGAGATGGAGAGGGCGCCTGGGGGCAGCAGGGTTGGAAGGCCCCAGCCTGGGCCCTGTCCACTACAACCTGCCAGACACAGCCTGAATCCCATTTATTCCTGGTGACCTTAAATAAAATGGTGGCTACCCCTGTGGGCCCCGTATGAGGCCAAAACCAAATGGGCTGTGTTCTGCTCTCTTTCTACCCCACTGCTAGAGAAAATGAGCTTTATCTGTGGGGGAACTTGGGGCTATGTGACTAAATGCCCCCCTCCCCGCATGAGTTTTCCCACAAACTCCATTCCGCGGTTAATCTGCAAAGCTGTCGCTGTTTAATTACTGGCTTTCGGTATTGCAGTGCCCCAATCAGGAAAACCCTTTGGTTCCTTTTGCAAAACTTTCAGTTCATATATCTCAGGGGGGGGGCGGTTGGACGGTTTACAATTTGAGACAACAAAATTCTTTATCATGAAAATGTACACACTCCTCACACACACGCTCCCCAAGGTGACACGGGGGCTGTCTGACAAATGTGCTGGTTAATTACTGCAAAGGAACTGATGAAAGAAAAAAAATGATTGTAGTTGATTAAGTTAGGCTGTCAACGCGCTGGGTGGTGACAAGTATTACAGAGGTGAGAAATTGTTGGAGGCAGCTCAGTGTGTGTGTGTGTGTGTGTGTTTTCTGACTCACAGCGAATAATACAATGCATGATAGAGTCAGAATAACAGTTTGATATTTGGAACCAGTTAAAACTTGTATCTGTAATCGTTTAATTAATAAATAACTCTACCCTGGACAGAACCAGTGGACTGGAAGTGACAATTTCACACCACGTTTGTATTTTTATGCATCGAAAATCAAGCATAAGCTCAGTTGTATCACACTTCACTGGCTGCCACATTTGCCATGCTCTGCACTGGTTATTTCACATAAACAGCAGGCATCCACAACAGCTCCACCACATTGATTTCAACAGCCCGCCGTTGCCAACAATGTGAAGGATTTATACATTTCACTTTCAATTAATTCATTTACTGCTGGCTGGTTGGTTTATTTGTTGATTTCTGTCTTTGAAATCTGTACTGTCCCGCCCCCAATATCTTTATTTTTGTATGTCTATGTTTTTACAATATCTGAAATTGCCAACCCAAGAAAGTTGCCCTTCCATCAAGTGCATATCTTTGTCACCTGAACCCACACAGGGTATTGGTGGTTTTCAAGTGCCCACTACACGTCCACGCAGAGCCAAAGTCTGCATGAGCAACTCTAATTAAAGTGGAGTTAATCACAAATAGCTGGATAGGGCCACAATTGAGGCATATGTTAAGAATGAATTGCTAATTAGAGCGGCAAGCAGTGAGACAAGTCCCAGAGTGCTTGAGAAATCCTGGCACGTTACTAATATATGAAAAGGTATAAACAAACAGCAATCTGGTTGTTTAGCTCCTCCATCCCACTTACAAGGATCCAATTATGGCAGTTCCCTGGAGCCGCCAATACAATCAGGCAAGAGTGAGTCGGTGTTATGATTAACTGCGAAGGCCACATAGTCTCTCTGGCTGCTCCAGCCCTGCTCCAGCCAGCCAGTAGGCCTCCTCTGGCAGGGGTGGTTATGTGGCTCAGTGAGCCCCATGACTCCGCTCCCAGAACAGGCCAACGGAGAGCCCAACACAACAGAACACAACAACAAAACACAGCCTCAGCCTCAGATACTGCAATCAGGCTGGGTTGTAATATGAACCAGCTAAATCACGGGATGGCTTGCTTTTATAGGGCGCCCCCTAGGGTGCCGTATAACACGTTTAACTGTTAGTTCCTTGAACTGCTCTGACGGCGCTGATGTGCTGGGGGAATACACCTGTTCCTTAAGACTAGAAGCCAGAATGGCAGCCTGTTCTCACCACAAAGACACACACAAAAAAAAGCAGCTGACGCTTCCCATCGGCCCACAATTTTGAAGACTACAGAAGCTACTTAATCTTTGTCGACAGCATTTTGTCCGATCAACTGGCAGGTCCTGACCCGAACACGCCCCCCCGTCTGTGAATATGAAAAGCATAGGTAGCAGGTCTGTAAACAGAATACCTGTTAAACAGGATAATTTCATATCAAATGGTCTCCGGTACAGCCTGCATCTGTACACCCAACTGTGCTTTTCACTACACTTTCAGCAGGAATATCAGTGTGCAGCCAAGAGGTAAGCTGGGCGATGGATGAAATGTGCTTTTTTGCTATTTATCATTCAGCGCCGGAGGTCGTGTACAGTTAGCCATCTGGATCCTGGGGAACTGTAAAATGTTCTCCCCGATACCAGCCTGCAACGAGCCAGTCGAGCCAGAAACGCAGGCAAACGTGTCATCTCCCCGCGCAGATGCGGCTCCGCCACATAAACGATGAATAAAGTAACATGGCGCTCGTCAAGATCGTATGTCATAGCTGATGCCTTGTGTGTTTGGTTGACTTTAACCGTATTTAATGAGTCATATGCAAACAAATGTATTCATGTCACCAGAGATGTTTAACTAAAAATTACTGGCTTCACCGATAACAATGGTATTAACAATTTTAATTTTAATTTGCGGCCGACAAACTCTGAGAGTGGAGAGGAACATGGAGACACGCTGGTTTAGATCATTATTTTTCTTCTAGACGGAGCAGCAATGCCATGAGTTTCTGCTAAGGTTAGCTAAAGCTCTCACTCTCATACACATTGTCACTGGAGATTTAGTGTATATATTGTTTTTTCAGTCCATCAATGTCACCTTGTCTCCTCTCATCGTGTGATGACTCTCCACTGCTGTGACTCCGCTGCTGCTGCTGCTCAGAGCAGGGAACACTTTCACTTCTAATCTCCGCCTGTTGCTGACATCAAAAAATGCTGCAAAATGAACCAAAAAGAAAGAAAAAGACTAAATCTAAATAAAACAGACTATGGGAGAGTTATGTATTGGTCGCTGCTGTACATATATTACATATATCAACTTTAAATCTAATATACAACACCAAAATGTTTTTTTTTTCCCCCCGGATTAAAAGGTATTATACAAATGACGGAGAAACTGTTCAATACATATATTTCTTTTTTTTTATTTAAAATTTGAAACATGCATTTCCTTTGAGGTTAAAGTGCAATCAAACATAAATCTGCCAGCTGCCTTTACAGCAGTTACCATCACTTTAAATAAAGTTTGCAGCTGGGGGTGTTTTGCTCGATGTCTGACACAGCAATACTGAAGCCGTTCAATGCTGCTGAGGTGACTGAGCCTTTTTTTTGTTTAAGGAACAAACGCCAGGCTTTCCACTAGAATCGTCAGCAGTGGCACTGTTTTGTTTGACGTTGATGTCAATGAGGACACACTTGTGTGGTCCATATTCATGCAAGTCAATAAAGCTTCAAATGACATGGCTTTAAAAGCATTGTAGATGGCATCATTACTATTGTTTGCCGTATGCATTTAATTTACTCACACCAGTCATTACAACGTCAAATTAAATCGTGCTTACACTGAAAAACAACCTAAAAAACTGTGACCGGTATTTTTTGTGACTCTCGTTGCAAATTGCAAAAAAAAGAAAGAATGTGCAAATCTATAAAATGAACAAAGCAATCATTCCACACATCTTAGACTTTAAGTGAAAACAATGCACTGAAGGAAAATTAACTGAAAGTTGAATTGATGATTTAAAAACAAAAATATATATATATATAGTATCTGCAGGCCTGAGGTAAAGCCAACCCTACCTCACTCCATGTCACGGCTTTAAAACACACCGTGTCAAACATCGACATTTCCTCTGCAGTGGTTTTATTTTGACGACCTTTAGCGGCCTCTCCGTCTCCATTTTTCACTTTTCATGCTTCCTCCCTCACATTTATTCATCATACTTTCCTATACGAGTGTTGATACAGACCCGCTGTGTTGCATCGAGACTTTATGTTTTCTCACAGCAATTTCACAATACGTGAATTATCCCAAAAAATAAACATGTAACAGATGTTCCTTTTGGGGTTTTTTCCCCGCCAACGGGCCAGTGTCGGCTCCTGCTCGTTGACTGAACAGAGGTCTCCCCTCTGGTCTCCGTCTCTGACTCCTACCTGCTCCAGGCAGGAGAGGCTGGAGTGCAGTGTGTAAAAAGCGAGCCGCCCCTCCGCCCTCTGCTGCCTGCAGCGGGTAGCGGCTGCTGGAGAGTTGCACGTTGATATTAATAAACGTGCGAAAGGGAAACACTTAAACCTTCTCTACTTGCTGCCTTTGTTAAGTCTCTCTGAGAAAATGCTGGGGTGATGGGGCTGCAGTGCACCGCCGTGAACTACGGAAGCCCAAGGGGAAGAGGAAAAAGGACAGAAAGAGAAATCAATTTTCATTAACAACAAATCGTCCTAAACCATTAATTCAAATGAATTCATTCAATCGATTAATCGCCCGGCCCTACTTTAAATACCCCACACAGTCAGTGGTAGCTTAGACTCCGGCAACAACTTAAAGCAGAGGGAGGAGGGAAGGGGTCGTTGGATTATCAGACCATCAGCATCGCCACCTATAGCTCTAACAACAAAGACACCTACAGACACGCCACTGGTGGCGAACAGCATGACACAGTCACTTCCTGCACACACACAGATGTACAAACAGGGCAACTCGGCAGGGTTGAAGCAGTGTGATCCAGCTTCAACTAACCAGTGTGGATACTCAAAGCAACACAAGCCTCATCTTTCCTGTACTTAAAGCCAAATAGGACACCCACTCCACCGTAATTACAGACACTGAGTGATACCAGTCCTTACTCATGCAGGAAGCCACTCAACCTTCCTGGCTGTCCGACTGTTTACTCCTTCATCCAACCTGGATCTTTCTCCTGCCCCTGCCCCTGCTTCTCTTTTTTTTTTTCTCAGCTGTAATGTGACTGATGTGAGTGTGCCCATGTTTGTGTGTGTGTATTCATGTGCGTTTAACAGTTGGCACAGTAGCACTGACCGGCCAAGCCTTCGCTTCCTTCCTCAATGATTAATATGCCGACTTATGGCGAAGACGCAGGGACAAGGGGGAGGTCGAGACTGAGGATTTGTCTGTGGTTTAATTAGTGCATTCCTGGCAAATTCTCCGTCCATAATTGTGGCCAGGGCTCCTTCTGACCTTTCCTGTATTTTCTGCATGTTTGGCTTTTATCTGATCATGTTTTATTCAGGATCTTTATTGTGTACATTCTGTTCAACCACTATCCGCGCAAAGAAGACGGGGGAAAAAAACAACACTTTACAGGATGGACAAATGGCACTTGTATTATTTATTATTTCTCTTTGATTCCTTTCCTGTCTCCATTGTCTGAAATTACAAGGTTCCACCATGGAGCAATGGGGCCAACGTGGTTCTGGATGAGAAGCTTGTCCAGAGGGAAGACATCCATATTTATTAACATGTCAGTCATTCTGTTTGCTTTCAGAAAATTCAATTTTCAAAAAAAAAACATTCTAACAACACATGAATAGCTTCCCAGCATCCCCATCAGCAGCCAATGGACAGGAAAGAAACTGCATTTTATTTTTATTTTTTTTCAACATCAGGGAGGAATAGAGAAGCAGCCAGTAAAATGTATGATAGCTGGAAAAGGGCAAAAGGAAAAAAAATAAATTAAAGATGTTAAGAGCTTGCATATTAGCAATCTTAATAACACATAGCAGTGGCTTACTCGTGGATTCATTGAGTCAAACTCAAACATACATCTGAAAACCTCTCACGTACGGTTTGCATTTGTTGCAGTTGTCAAACTACTTCACAAAATAAAATGAAAATAAAATAGAACTCCAGATGGAAATGTGGGGCACCAGCCTGTCACGCTCTGTACTTATAAGCCGTGTATTCACAGATGTAACCTGCACAAACTATACATAACAAAGGCTGATGTGATGAGCGTCTACAGTACGCATACACATATATAAACACCAACGCCGCACATGTGTGGGAGCAGAGGCAGCACTGGCGGGGGCTCGGGGTTGCCTGGACCCCCATGGGGAAGCAATGGCTTCCTGTTTGCGAGCCCCTCTTTCGTGAAAATGCTTAAAACGGGCCGAAACGAGAGCAGTGCTTATCCAGCAAAATTGCTGCTAGATGGAGCAGAAAGTGCACAAATTTTCTATGACACCCCAGTAATGAGGTTTTATATTGACCCAGGCACACTGAGTGGAAGGGCTCGCTGCTCCTCTTCCCCTAAACTCAGTCAGCTCTCCTCAACCTCTATTTGGCGCCCCCAGTACAAAAAAAAAAAGAAAAGGGGGTAAAAAGAAAACACAGTATGGGCTCAGACAGGTAGAAGAGCAAAAACACACACAACTAAAAAGGAGCACTCATCAAGTATTCATAAATCTCCATTATACTGCTGTTTTTTTTCCCTTAAACTGTGAGAAAACGAATTCTTCTCTTGCACAGACGGAACATATTATATTTCTTATAACATCAGAGTTTGGCATGAATCTGCGGCACTTTTTATTTTGTTTGTTTCACCAAGACTTATTGCAAACACGAGTGCAGAGAGCACATTTTGTGGTGGAGGCACAAAGAGACTTAACTATTTTACTTGCGTTACATGTATTTTTGAGCTTTAGATCTAATTCTTTGATATAGTCATTTAAATACAGTTTTTTGATGTCAGCGTTGGAATTCAATGCACACTCGTCTGGCTACTATAGCTCATGCAACGTTAAAATTAATTGCTTTATTCTGCTTCCCTTAGTTGTAAACCAAATATCTTGTGACTATTGGGTTGAGCAAAACAAAATATCTCAACTTGTCAGCTACAACTCTGGGGGGAAAAAAAAGAAGTAAGATTTCAAAGAGCAAATGATGAATCAATAAATAAAGACACAAACTGACAGTTTAATAGATGTTGAAAATAACAATTTGTTGCATCCCTCTATCAATTTATCAAACCTTCTGAACACCAACATTTCTTTTAATTTTCCCTTTCCCTTTCTTAGACAGTTAAATCATTCAGAGTGCATTTTACTCTTAAAAAAAATCAATAACAAAAAATTTCTTTTTATTGAGCTGTTTTTTGGACATGCGTGTCTGCAAACATAATATTAAAATAACATTAGTTTGGTTCACTTCAGCAAGAATTGTCTTGTGAATGTTTACAAAAATAAGTGACACTCTTTGCCCTTGAACGTTTCATGTATGTATTTCTCAAAAAAGAAAGACAAAAAAAAGTCTGCAGCTCCAGGGAAAGATGTTTCTGCACAGAGGAGCCGGCCTGAATGCTCCTCCCTGCCCATTAAACTGTCTGCTGATTTTAATGGCGGCGCGAGGAGCTGATTTGATTGGCCATTACTGCAGCCTGCACCAACCCCACCTACTAAATATACTGTATATTCCTCTACAACCTGCTAATATGTATTGTATTTATTATGTTCTCGTTCTGTCCAATCCTCCTTTAGAGTTTGATATGCACCAGTATTGCACGTATCCCAACAGTACATTTTCTCCTGCAAAGGTTTAACATTGAATATAGGATTGAGTATTATAAGTATTCAAAATTCTACTTTTAAGTGGATGGAAAAAAAATAAAGAAGAAGACTACGAACTGACTATAATTGTTGGCTTTTATACACCACTGTACAAACAGAGAGTGCAAATGCTTTGACAACAGTGCATACTTTTTTTGCGTTTGATCAGAGTTTCCCTGAAGACATCTCTCGGAATCCTAAGTGCCTGAGGCAGTGGCCCATGATGCACAACTCTATATCCTGGAGCTGGAGCAAGTAAAGGTCAGAAGTGGATGTTTGTGAAAAGCAGGGAAAGCGCTGATCTCTCTACACTTACTGCTTTCATACAGTAGCATACGTGTGCCAGCCCGACACTGACATTCAGAGCACAAAGATTAAAACTAATGTATATAAAAAAATAAACTCTAACAATCTGTGGTGCCTGAGATTAAAGTGCATGTGAAAATTGGGTGTCTCGTGAGCAAAGGCACACGCAGCTCATCACAGGCCTGGCACTCTCATTAGCAATATTTTTGTATGTCCATCAGGATTGCATGCACCACGCTATTTTAAGCAAATGCATCACTGGTGAGTTTTTGCGAGCTCTGCAGTCCTCTGATAAATTAAAAATGCATGCTTGGATGGAAACAATTTTCGTATACATCATAATTATTACCTCAATGGGGGAACACGAGAGAGAGAGAGGGGGGAGGGGGAGGGGGGTTATTTCCGAGGAATTATCATTCTTAAGAATTGTAATAGTTCACTCACAGTGGTATCTGCCTTGTAAAACTTCCAGCCCCCGCCTCTTAGCGCCATTTAGCCCCGGTTTCTATATAATCTACGCGCGACGTGCTGAGATACAGCCGGTGCTTTCTGACAAACACAAGCCTCAAAGGCCACTCACAATGCATTAAGAATGTTTTCTTTTTGACAGACATCAAAGTGTGACCTTTAAATGATTCTTGTTATCAGGGAAGCTGAACAAGGAAATCGATAGATGCAGCTGGAGAGGGAGGGATTAATGCGGGGCAAAAATGATCATTCCATTTCATTTTCATCTTGATTTGATGTGCCAGCCGTACACTCCTAATCTGACCACAAACTGCTTTTAACACTTCACAGGAGAATCTTTGGAGCAGAAAAAAATAGGCGCTCAACAAGCTTCTCAGTTACAAATGGGGCAGGAGCGTGAGCCTTTACTGACAGTTAACCTTAATAATAAAGAGACAGCTTTCCCCCCCTTCCCTTTCATGTCTTACTCTGTGCTTTTTTAAAGAGTGTCTCAGTGCAGCGGCCTCTATACACCACAGAGAATATAAGATGGCAAAGCTCATTGTCTATTTCACACAGTTTATGGGTCCATCAAACTGCAAAAACAAATGCATTAATCATCAGAACACACTGATAGATCATTAATTATTGTACCTCACTGTTGATGTCACACATAGTTGAGTCCTTTCATGGGTAATCAGAGCACTTTGGCAGAACTTTATTAAACAAACAGTTCATTTACAAAGTCACGTATGGATGCGCAGGCGCCGTGTCAGAGAGATAAAAGACACCCTTTTTTTTTTTTTTTTTTTTTTTTTTACTTTTAAGGAATCTTTCAGTAAACATTAAAAGGGAATATATGCCATAGAATAATTTCTCCCTTTTCCAGTGCCACTTCCTGTACACAGCTGAGATTGTGAGCGTATTACCACTGAAATGCCAGAGCTCGACAGATAACCGCGATAACAAAGATAGCAAATCTGGGAAATGAAAAATGGCACTTCTCTTCTACAAGGAGATAAATCAGTGTTTATTAAATCAATGCCAGACAGAGGAATCTGAAGGTAAAATAATGAACCACTTATAAATGATCTTTGCTTCGCTGGGCCTTACCTGATCAGGGTGTTCAGGGACCACCAATGCGAGGCATATTAGGAGAGGTCTATTAATCCTAGTGCTTCTCATAGCTGACTATAAAACGGGTGAGTCCTCTGTGACTTACTAGGCACATCCTTTTTAATTTTTCAAAGTAGAAAAAAAAAAAAGAAACTCAGCCCCACAGCCCTCATTGATTGGGTGTGAAAGTTTGGGTTGTCTGTGTATTTCTGCTGTAACAGTGTGGATATTTCATTATAGTGCTCTGGGACACACATTACGCAGCTCTGCTATCTTCCGCGCGGCATCCATGGCAACTGGGGAGGCTGCTCTCCCCGCAGAAATGTGCTTTTAATTGAGTGACATCTAATCGGGCAGTGAAATACAGCAGTAAAGTTAACAAAAACAGGTCAACACGGGACAAGGACTAGCAGCTGCATTAACTATCACAGCACAGCACTTAGCCGCGGTGTTGACCGATCCTTGCTGGTCTGCTTTTAATGAACTACATTAGAGGGTTGGAGGTATTCTTCACAGGATCCTTAGGTGAATATGTGATTGGATATGATGAGCCCTACTTAAGCCTACACCAGCTTGGGGAGGAGGCACGTCTTTGATGTGCCAAAATTACTGGAGCTGAGAGGTCTCACAAGCTATGCCGTAAACACATATTAAACAGGCTCTAAAGGATGAAATTTTCACTGTCATCTGTTTTTTCCCTCCCTTTAGCTTGTTGCATGGTGTGCCAGGCTTGGCTGTCTGCTATTTTCTTCCCGAAATCTGGCGTGTGGTTTCCACTGAAAGAGCATTTCTTCCTCATTATCTGATGTTGAATCAGTGCGCAGGGGGACATCATCAACTCCCCCCGACCGAAAATCGTCTGCGCTGACGGCACTCTGTAGTGACATGCATAGATAGAGGGCATAGTCTAAGAAAATCTCACGCCTGCACTTTAGGGAATCATTGGAATTCATGATCTTTTCTCAGTATGCTAACAATAATCTTCTGCTTGCTCCGTCTCGCACATCACCGAGCATAGCAAACACTTGTCTTCCCCGAGTCTCAGGAAGCATCAGTTTCTCCTCACCATGCAAATTTCAGGGCCATGTCTCTCTTTGTATTAAAACTATGCCCTCAACCTTTTTCCATTTGCTATGTTTAATGCGGCTGGATGATGAGTCCAGGAATTGTGAGTGGCAAGAATAACACCCATACCTTCACTCTCATAGAAGATTCTATTTAGATATACACTTCAGCTGCAAAAACTGGCTAATGGACTTTTACCCCCTCTTGCTGTAAGTTGGATTCATTTTCTAAGACAATTTTTTTTAAGGCTTCCTTAATGGCTTTTCTAAACAAATGTTACACCAGGAGCCACTCTGCCCTCACTATGAAAAGGATACAATATACGTTTGTTAAGGAGGATATAACAAATGTTTCTGCAGTAAAAAAAACTGCTGGATAAATAAAATGCAACTCAAGTGAAATTTGCCTGAGTTTGTATATTCCACTATGAGGCAGGCTGCGAGGAGAGCCCTAATTGGAAGCACATTCGATGGATGCTACTAAAGGTGGAGCTTCAGCCTTTTGGTTCATGCTTTACTAAACAAATGAATGTAAATCTGAATGTAATAGCAGTGAGTCTGTGTGGATTCTGAGGAAGTTAAACATTAGAACAGAAGGTTCTCGAGTGAATTTGCACCACACCACTGTAAGAGGTGCTGGTTCACAACTGACAAGGATAAATAAAATATGTATACTCCATACATTCAGGTTCATTAAGCAATAACTGACATTTTAACTGCTGTTTGTCATCCTGTTTTGTTTCCTACAAACCAAAAATTTAACTTATTACATCCACAAATAAGCAGTTTCAGATTTACCATTAGCAGTAAACACACACACACACACACAGAGTAATTAGTCTGAACCTGTAGATTTCTTCATTAAGACGAGGACAAGGTTGGAGATTGAAATCACATTTGAAAACATTTCTAATGCATTGTGTCTTATCACAGTTGTGTATTATAGAGACATTTCATCTGCCTCACCTCCAGCGAGAAGCTTTGATGGTGTCAAGTGGGTGACGGCAACCAATTAAAAGAAAATCAGTCAAAACAACTGGAGGTCAGATCTCAAGATGCTCCCAATCACTCATAATTTCCTGTTGTTATGCTGCATTTCCACTATGTTTGATTGGAGTCTGATAAGGCGTTGGTGTTGAGCAAGGGACAGTGCATTACCTGTAACTGTCCAATCAATAATAAAACCCAATTAGAACTATGCTACGCCATAGGCTTGTCACTCTTTTATTCCAAATCTGAACATGGCAGGAGTGCAAATTTGAATCTAAAAACTCAGGTAGAGCTTAATGCGCAGCCTACACCCCCATCAGACTATCTGAAATAATTACCTCTCTGTCCAGCAGAGGGCGCTGTGAGCACGGCTTAGCCTTATGGCCACTTTGAATCCATCAGAAACGCAGGACACTCCCTCTCACTCATCTTCTACCACTTTATCCTCCACATGAAGGTCGCGTGCTGTGCAAATGGTGGACGCAGGGTAAACCGTCCTCCGGAGTGAACAATCACAAAAATAAAAGGACCTGAAAAGTGGTGTGTGGAAGTATTTTGGGTTCTACGAGATAGATGGCAAAATAAAAAGCAAATCTGTACACTCACCTGGTGGCTTAGCTGTTAATGCCACCTGAGTGAAGAGGTGGAAGATGCATCACAAACAAACAGTGCAACGAGTGATTACTCTCACAATGACTAAAGGTAATAACAAATAATGCCATAATATTGTGTGCGTGTGTGTGTGTTTACTTACAGTACATTTAATACGAACACAAAGGCACACCAGAGGTCAAAAGAGCCCAAATATATTCTAAGGCTGCGATATTTGTTAGAACTTGATTTTTTGGATAAAGTGACAGCTCTACTAAACCACCGTCTTGTAATTTCTTTTGGATGAGGAAGGTGACCCTCAGAGCTCAACCATGTTGCCTTAAAAAAAAAAAAAAAGAGCAGAGGTGAGACCATGTGCAGCATCTTCAGTAATACCTTTGCCTGTATGACTGTACGAGGTGGTGTCTCTCTTTTTCTTTCTCTCGCCATCTCTTTCATTCTTTCTGATTGGTTTTCTGAATGCGAAGGACGGGATCTGGTCTGTGTGGGACCTGGTAGGACAGGGCGGTTGTCCTGATAGTGTTTCTGTGCACGTCCTTCTCTGTTAGTCATTACTGTGTGCAGACGAGGGGTGATGTTTACTCTGCTGAGACAAGCAAGTCTACTGCTCTGGGTTGCAACCTTGTGACTTCCCTCTCCCTCCCACTGCCAGGTCCCCTAACATCGGGTCCATGTCCCGCCACTCCAGGGGCTCACTGGCCTATTGCTGTTGCTGAAGGCCTACCAACTAGGACCAACCTGGAACTGTTTTTTTTGGGGGGGGGGAATAAATCCAGCAAAAAAGGATGATACTGTCTGCCTAGTGGGTGTTCAGTTGATATTTCACGAAATAATAGCATAATGCACACAAGGGATGTGATACTGCAATACATTGCTGTGCCATATTTCTCTCTTTGTCTTTTAGCTTCCCAGTGTTGTCACTTTCACACATTACCTCCACCCACGCACACATATGAAAAAGGAGAAAAGGAAGAAAGAGAGACACTGACAGAGACGTACCGCAGCACACAAAGTATATAAATAGGGAGTTGGTATTCCTTGGTAATAGATAAAACACACAATTAAAACATGGTTGCTTGGTTGGTTTTTCATATAACGATGATGAAAAAGAAATGAGATCATATTAAAAAAGGAAATTAAAGATGTTAACAATTGACAATTTATTTGCATTAATCTTAGTGGCTCAAGGACAGAGGGAGTAACAGAGCACAGACAAAGACAAGTGTGAAATAACAAAAAGAAAAAAGAGAGGGAACACAAATTATAAAGACAAACTGAGACAATTATAACATTCAAAAAACAATTGAGGTGAGAAGGTGAGAAGACGAACTTAGGGTGAAGAAAAACAGTGGTGATGATTACGCTACATAATGGCAAAAGGGTAAAATCAATCATAATGCACCAAATAAAAAGTGAAATGATTACCAAGCTTATGCAGGAGGTCAGGGTTCAGAGGTCAAGTTCAATATAAACAGGGAAACCATTATGGCGTCTGCTTGGAAGTCTCTGGAAGAAATAAACAGGGGGTTGATGTAAGTACACTTCAGTGTAAGTGCAGTTTAAGTCCTACATCTACTTGACAATATGTAGCACTCAAATATTAATGTGACACAATGCTGTAGTAAGCAGCCATTCATAGCAAAGCACAGAGCAGAGAAGCTCCGTTTCCTTAAGTGGTGGTGGGCTATTTCAGGGTTTAGTGAATCAGAGTTGCACTTATTCCAACCCTTTAAAACAATAAGAGGGCATCTTTTTTATCATCCTGTGAAAGCCCCAAGACCATAAATTAAGTGTTTACCCATTTTAAAACCTCTCAGCAAAATTAGGTAGACTAAACAAGACAGCAATGCAATGCTAACACATCACTCATGCTTTATGTTTTATGCTCCTGTGCTTTACGCTTGAACACAGTAGTACGACAATGTGTGTGCTTGATTCCGCCTGCTCAACCGAAAAAATACAAGACAAAAAAGAAAATACCACAGTGGAACACAGTCTGTGAGGAAAGAGCAGAGACATTACTCTTTGCCAAATAAAGAAAAACTACACAAATGGCTGTGCAGTTGAAGCAGAAAGTATTCATCTATTTAACTCTGCACATTGTGTTATGCATAAAAATGCCTCACATTTATTCATTTGATATTGTTTGTATGAAGTGGATAAGAAATAAAAACAAAAGTTAAATTGAAATATGCTGCCCCAAGAGTTTCCCAATATTTTGAGTTGAACAAAATCACCAGTTTCACTCTCACAGCAAAGTTGTTGTCGTTGTTGTTGTTGTTGTTTTTATGATCCGTCTGCCATCAGTGACCACGGGGTCAGTGACACAGCATCTCCACATTTCACTAGAGGATTCAACCAGGGTGACCCAGGTCAGGGCTATTTTGAAATAAATACTGTATATTGTCCATGCACAGTTAAAAATGCCAGCATGCAAAGTTTTACCACCCACTAAAACACCATCACATCTTCACTATAATAGGTGTATTAGTCATATTTAACTGCAGCCCAGGAAACCTAACGTGTCAGCTATTAAAGCCTAAACCTAGAAGATCCAACCAGGAATATCTACGGGCCAAAAGCTATGTTTGTAAGTGAAAAGGACACAAAATAAAATGATTTTTACAAAGAAGAAACATGTTGCCAGAGCCTCAACAGTGCCTGAGCATGAAATCCAAACAATATTAGATGTAAGACAATATTACACCCCAAGGCAACAGATCAGCACTGAAACAAGGAGGGAAGTACAATACCTTTTAAAACAATCCTGTGTTTTATTAGTGTCTTGCACTTTGAGAAGCTCATGCACAAATGCTCTAGCAAATGTATTTTGAGATTCTTCTGTAGGGCTGTAAAATACGGGGGAAGGGAGGGGAAAAATCCCGGGGTTTGGGAAGACATTTTGAAAGTGTCTGCATCTGTATGTGATTAGTTCCACTACCTATGATAAAGCATGCAGAGCAGAAGAAATCTCATCATAATGTATGAGTCACAAAGGCAGGGGAACACAGAATAGAACAGCGTCTGGCGTGGTATAGCCTACCACTGTGACGGAGTCGAGCATAAACTATAGTCCTGCCTGTGTTCCCCACCCATCATTAATTGTCTGATCATTGCGGAACCGAAAACGGCAAAGGTTTGAGTAGACAAGAGATCTCACAGGTATTAGCTGCTAATTGCCTTCAACCAAACAAGCAGCACTTTCTGCAGAAAACAATCTATATTAATTCCTCCCATTCTTCTCTGCAGAGAGCACATTGGTACTTCTTAGGCGCACAAGATAAATGCTTATACCATAATTACAACTAATTGTGCAAATAATTGCAAAAGTTCTTTTTTGCCACCTATACCACAATAAAACAAAAGCAATCTATGTGGCTCTTGGTTGTGGAATTGAAACGGCGCTATTTCTCTATTCTCTTGTTTTTTCTACTCATTCATTATCAAGCATTTGTATCTGCTCTGTGGTAAAAGCCAGATTTCGCAAATGTGAGCAGAAGGGAGATGTGAGGAGGCTGATGACAGGGATTCATGGATGCTCTCTGAATGCAGGCGTGCTGTTCCCGCATCGCGCCTTTCCCAACAAAACATTTGAAAAGCTTCAAAGCCCAAAGCTTTAAGCTTTGGAATACAGTACATCTTTTGATTATTTCCAAGTCTCCTATTTTTAAAGGATGAAGAAAAGAAACAAACAAAACATCACCTGTAAATCGAACCTTTTCGAGGAGGTTTTTGTACCTAATCCCTTTCATTTCAGGTCAGTAAAATATTAGTGCTTTCTCACTGCTCTGATGGTCAAAGCACATTTCAAAGATACTGTGTGAATCTCCAGCAAAGGCAAGGAGGGAGAGAGAAATACAAGGCAGTGGGGAGCCCGGGCAATCCCCCATCTATTACAGATGAACCAATCATCAAAGACAAATTACAGAACACTTCACTGGGATATGCTAATTCCAAATTAGACACAAGTCATCAAAAGATCAGCATTGCAATATTTTGCATCTACAAATTGAAAATGTCTGCTTTCAAGCGGGCTTTAATACCAATATACAAGTGAAAAAAACACATACTTATGCAGCTGGATTTACATTTGATTTTTTTCATAGCAACACGCTGGATGAAAGGTGGAGGGTTGTGATAGTGACATATGCTTTCAGTGTAAGAGCTGCAAATGAATCGCCGTGAGGAATTTCAGCAATTAAGAATTCATTCATTATTTCACCGACAATATGTGTGTTATTTCTCTAGCCCTCTTAAAACGGTGTTGTTATGGCTTCCGAGCAGAGGGAGCACATCCACCAAAGCACTGAGAAGAAGTGAGAAGAAGTCAAAAAAGCAGAGAAGTGAAGCCAGCTGTAGAAACCTGTGAGCTGCAATGATGCCGGGACACAGCGCTGCGACTCTACAGCCATGATGCTACTGATTTATGACTAATATCTTTCAATGCTTATTACCAATGTAACAAACTCTCTCTTCTGGATGTAAACTGTGTTGAATAGTAGAAAGCAAACACCTCATCGGGGTTCCCACAGCTTGGCTGACAAGGATTTTTCAAGGACTTTCCAGGACTAATTCCCTTAAATTCAAGGACCGAATGTGCTGAAACGGCTTATTGGAAGGGCAACTTGTAAGAGCCGCTTTGCCCATGGCGTCCACTTTTATTGATTTGCGGCACGTTCTGCATCTGGACAAGTGATTGTCCTTGGGATCTTGGTCAAAGTCAGTCTTTGTCATTTTCTTTGGTGAGGCAGAGATCTTGGAATTTGCATTTGCCAGGCATCACAGCATCATTTGCGCTCTCTTTCGCTCATTGTTCTGCATGGAATCTCACGCCGCGGTGGAGAAAGACAGCATACAGTGCCCACAACACTGTTCAGCGTAGGTCTAGTCTACTTACATGAAGCAATGCAGGAAACATGTGTCGTAAACAAAGGCACACGGGCGGCGGAGTGACAGTTACCTAAATATCAACTTCACTTCTTTCACTTCAAAATTCCAATCACGTCTTTTCAAATTCACAAACTTTGAATGAACTTAAGGACCCATGGGAACCCTGCCTCTTGTAAAATGTTGCAAATATACATTAAGAAACAGATTATCAGTCAACAGTTAATTGATTATCGTTCATAAACCGTTAAGGAAAACACAATTTGCAACCCTACAGCAAACCTCAAGAATAAAACAATAGTGGTAGAAATGGTGTGAGATCATTTCTCCTGACCTCCTACGACCTCCTACGTGTGATCCACTTCATTTCAAATGAATTCAATCCAATTCAATCAAAATAATTCATGAAAAGGAATTTCATTTACACTTTTATAAATGTACACCTTTGTAAATGTCGCCATCGCTGGACTAATCAAGGACTATCTTCACACAAATGAAGTCGGACAAATATAGTTATATTTGAATTGAACTACAGAGAACACTTTGACTAAACCACTTTATTTAAACTATTTTCTGTGATAAGGTGGTATCAGCAAAAGCTGGCTTCATTTGTTCACCAACGAATAATGCTATACGTGTTCATATATGTTCCCCAGAAGGCCAGACAAGGTCTGTTTGCATCACTAAGCTCAGTATGCTCAGTGTGCATAGCTATGGCTCATTTTCTGCTTTGGACCTCAGTTTTATTGGAGGCGATACAGCAAGTATTAATATGTCCTTTTTTTTTCCTTCTCGTGTTAAATGTATTCATACGTAAGTTAAAGTAGTTTGTTTCCCTTGGACATTTAAGTTTGGATAAATAAAACTGGTGGATTTGCACTGAGGTCTCATGTGCCCAACTTAAATTCTCACTATAATTAGACTGTTGTGGTGGGATTGATTCTTGTGCAAAAGGTATTTCTTCAACCATTGTCGTTAGAAATACCAATTAATAATAATATAATTGCTAAACTGAGAGGTTATTTTCTCCAACTCATTGTCACAGCTCACCTAATTAATTTTGTTAACATTTTCTAATCTATTATTGTCATGTTTTTTGTATACCCTGTGCACTTACTGACCCACTAAAGAATAAACACACGAATGCAGTTATTGCAAAGCCTCACCATGTTCTCTTTGTTTTGTAAGCTGTTGACAACATATCAACAAACTCTTCTCTTTTATAAACCCATCCAACGTCTGATATACTCGACGATATTTACATTTTGATATACTGTCCAGTGTAACCTAAGGTTGTAAATATATTGACGGCTCATATTCAGTTTTGTTTTGTTTTTTTTATGTTGCTGCTTTTACATAGTGATATTTATTCGGTAGAAGCACACACATTAGCATAATGTGTGTGCTCAGTAATTGTATTAATTGCATTCTTAGCACATTAAAAATTATGATTGCATCCTTAGCACATCAATCACATTATCATCTGCAATGTGATAAAATAAACATGTACAGAGAAGATAAATAACAACGTCATTTCTATACACAATGTCCTTTGCATTAGCATCTCCAGTCACCGTGCATAAACCGAGAAGTCCCAAAAGTCCTCAAATAAAACCAAAAAAAAAAAATCCACATTTCAGATTTCATACAAACTAAAGATGGGAAATATAAATTGTCAATTAGTGTGCTTTACAGATGCTGGTAGACAGCTGTTGTTTTCCTTCAGCCAGAGTAGCTGTATGCCCTTGTTTCCCGTCTCCATGATAAGCAAAGCTAACTATCGCCTGCCTGTGCATTATATAGTAGTGTGGTCGAGGCTGTGGTTGTGGTAAAGACAAGAGTGGCATCGATTTCCTCATATAACTCTCAGCGGGAACGCTCATAAGCAGGTTTCCGCCAAAATGTCAAACTATTCATTTAAAATTATTTCTGATATTAACAAAATGAGACGACGAAACAATATTACAAATATCAGACTCAAAAACAAATAGTAGAAAGTGAACAACCTGGTTTTTTTTTTTTTTTTTTCTTTTTTCGTGAGAATCTTCATAATCAATCACTGTTTTGAGAGCATTATGATGTAGATTTTCAGAACGTCCAATGCTAAATAAAAAGATATCGATCTGTGAAGCAACCTCATCTGGTAAGTATGGATACCACTGTCCTCCATCATTGTTCTGCCGAGGTTTCCATCGTCGATTTGAGGAGGAAGACTGCCAAAATGCAGTTAGTTTAAACAATAGAAACACAGACAGACAATTACCCAGTCCTGGGGGAGTCACAGACTAAAGAGCTGGTCAATATTTTCGTGCAACATATGCATCAAAATGGCTGGGTCAGCTCCAGCACCTTGGTGCTCACTCTGTTCTCTCGGTCTAAGTGCCTCCTCTCCCCAGTCTATGTCCAAGGGGATCACAATTGCCACATCACCGAGGTGTGAATGCATTGATGAATTTCGCCTTTTACGTGTGACACCTGATATGTAAAAACACGGTCCTTCTGAAGCAATGAGCAGTGCTCTGACAATGTCAATATTTCTCTCCAACATGCAGAGTAGGCACACAGACTAATGACAGACAGAGTATATCAGCAAATGAGTGCACAACAGGAGCAGAGGACTGGGGGGGGGGATTAATAGTTCCGGCAACAAATGACCTGACAGGACAAAAGCAAACACACAGACAAGCTTGAAAACATACTCACACAAAGGTAACGGTACACACAACCCACAGCGTAATGTTTTTGTATAAAAAACAAACAAAAAAACAACATATATGACAGACACACACGTAGCAGCAGAAGGTCCCCTGCATGACACGGGTTAAAAACATGTGAAAGACAAAGGGAAAACACTTCCAAGTGTCTGTGCTTCTGTGCTTCAAAGGCTCCAACATTAACAGTATCTTGTTTGTGGTAGAGAAACCAAACTCCTCAGAGACTTTCCCCCCGATGGCAGCCTACTTTATTTAAGGCATTTGTGGTCAGGTAAACAGATTTTTATTTCTTTACTTCCTCAATAGAAAAATACCTTACTTACGCCTCATTTGATGGCCCCCACGACACCCTCAACCCCTCAATTCTCATACTCCCACACCCGCATTCCCCGGCATAAGGCTTATCATGAAAGCACAACAAGGATATATTGTCAAGAATTCTTTTAGGCAGTCCTGATTGAAGAGGCTGACTTTTATTCTCTCAAGTACACCCTTCCTCTTTTCCCTCTGCCATGGTACACAAGGGTACCATTATGGAGGCTGTGGACCTCATCCATTCATCATTCTTCTCACCTATGAAGCAAAACACACATATATCAACTACAGCTGCCCTCCCTCTTTCCTAAATCATGCTTTGTTCTGCTGTGTGTAAAGAAAACTGCCTCAGCTTTGGAAGGCAACACCCACCGAGCCAAAAGAGAGGGAAAGCAGGCGGTGGGCTGCATTGTACTAGAGGAAAACTTCAAGTGAATACATTTTGCCATTTCAATACCTTTAACAATTATACAATTCTTTATTTTCCATAAAGGAATTTGGAGCCAAGTCAATTTATTTTACGCAATCAAAAAAAGGAGTTGGCGAAAATGCCAATTTTCGTTCATATGAGACAAAATGTTCATAAAACAAACTGTATCATGTCAATTAAACTGTGGTACATTTTTTTTCCCCGACTCTGCCACAGTAAAGCCTCATTTGGAAAAGAGGCAATTCCCTCAAACCAGGAGGGAAATGATTGCATTTGATGTAGATATTATCACGGGTGAGGCTATCCAAATAGCTTGCAGTTGGTTAAAGCTCTGTTGTGTCTTTTACTGCTTTTCACAGAATTTAAGCTTTAGGTATGTTCATGTTATCAGGAGTCATTCAAACAAATGTAGGCTATTACAGGGGGAAAATCACAGACCATACTCTCCGAGCAATCTCTGGAAAGAGACAGTAAAAGTAAGCGTCACTATGCTATAGGAATTTCAATGATGAGCCACGTTTGTTACCGAGCCACTGAGTTGATCTGACTTAAAGGCACAATAAATACAAATGACAAGCACACTGCCACTCTTTCATTTACCTCCTGTGGGTAACTTGGTCTGGGAGAGAATAATGGATAATTGTTGTGCGAGTCGAAAGTGATAATATCATCAAAATCAGCATTCGCGGAAAGGAGAGTATTTGCAACCTGGATCTTGGGTTTTCTGGGGTCACAGACGTTTTCCCATTTATTTCCTCAAAATTACATTTTTTTTATATAAAATACCACCAGGGTTGGTTGTAAATCAATCTAAATGCATATACATAAAAACACAGAATGTTTCCTATTGAAGCAGCACAGCATTAAACAAGGACTTTCTCAATTGTTATGCAAAGGTATTGTATATCAGAACAAGGCTACTTCGGATTTACCTCAGATGGACACTGACTAGTTTGCATACTGAACGTAGGAGTGTTAATTGTAATGGGATTATTTGCCATTTATTCATTGCATAAGCTATTTCTTCTGCATTATTCATCTTTCAATCGGACCTGGACATGTTTTAATCACAATGAACGCAGAGTGACAATGCTGTGTCACCACTACCTTCGACTGAAAAGCCAGCAAAAGACATTCCAATTTTGTTCAGTGTTCAAAAAGTTGACATTTTTAACAGAGAAGGCAAAAACTGTCCGTGTGCAAATATCTCTGGCATTTAAATAGAAGGATGAGGTTTACACACCTTTTTTTTGTAATGGGTTTGCAAAATACCAACAAAATGGGTAGCCAAGATTCTGGCACATGTTAAATTTCTGTATATGCAGCTGTGGATGCTTCATGCAACACAGTGGGGGGCTCTTTAATCTCTAATCCTTTCCTCTCTGACGAGGAGGAGGAGGAGGAGGAGAGGGTGAAGATCGAGAAGAGGGTGAAGATCAGAAAGCAGAGAGAAGGTATCCTCCTCCCAGACACAGAACACTGCCATAGCACTCCTCCTGTCCTGTACTGAAGCTGTCACTACTGGTGTCTGGGGCTATGAGGCAGGCAATTTTAGCGCTGCGGTGTGAATCGATACCCAATCACATCACGTTCGCAGGCAGCACATCAACCTGAAGAGGCCATAGCGCAATTTACAGCATATTGTTTTTGGCCCTGTGAGCAAACAGGCGCTAGGAGCAATAGAAGCATCATGGCAGAGCAAGACAAGGCCTTGTCATTGCCATTAACAGCCTTATCTCTGGTCGCAGAAGTACTCATATTAACCACTAGAGCAAGGAAGGGTCAAAAACACAGAGTGCATAATGCAACTGCTTAATTTCAACAGTGGAATCCAATATGGTGTTTTGCTTAACGTTAGTGCAGGGATGCTCATTTTAACAAACACCACTTTATGAGTATATTCCTTTACCAAAACACCAATGTCAAATAATGTATATAATGCATACAAAGAGTACTGTTGTGCACTTCTACTGTTGTGCACCTCCTTTTGAAAGAGACAAAAATCGCATAATGCAAATATTCTACGGAGAATGGAAATGTGAAACCCGACGTCAGACGGCACAAACACACTCAAACAAGATTTAAGTTGCTCCATAAATATACGTTGGCGTGTAATACCTGAATATAATAGCAGGAATAAAAGAATTTCCACTGAGTAGAGACAGCGCAGGTGGGATCTGACGAAACAAACTTCAGGGGTGTGGCAGACTCATCATCCAGAATAAAAAAAATAAAATAAAAAGTTGATTTGTTTGCTTGTTTATTTGCATCTTGTCGTTCCAACAACTGGTTTCCACACACACACACACCTGCAATCATTACCTTCATGCAGCAGGACCGCCACAGTGGAACACACTGCCATGCTGTGAGCACAGTGTGTTGCCTGGATTAGAGCAGAGTGCCACAAGGTATTCTCTCAGCAAACAAATCTAACGCGGCGTATACCACATGTTATACTTAACAACCGAGCGTAGAGTATGGGTACGTATGGATACATAAACAAGCTGTCCGGCTGAAACATAACGTCTCATCTCGACAGTGTTGTGCGACCGCAATCAAGCTGAAAATTCAAACGACGGGAAATAAGTTACGTGCTTCAGCAAACACACACAGTTGCTTTCCATGAAACAGACATAGTGATATATCGGGCCCGGCCTTTTATAATAAAAATAACTCCTTTCATATTTACAGCACATTCTGAACAGGGAGACGACATGTGGCACAATGTGTCTTGCATGATGTACAGTAGAGTGCAGTTTCTTCACATTACATCGAGAGCAGGTATAAAGGTGACTTTTATCAGTGTTGGCACCCGAGTGGCATACAGAGAGAGCGTCCACTATTCTCTAATGTTCAATCACTAATCTGATCTGGGAGGCACAACAGGAAACAGGCCCATTATATGTAAAAATGAAAGACATATCACTGGTGTTTGATTGATGTGGATACTCCCCAGGGAGAATAAGCCACTACTTCATTCTCAACAACTGCAGGTGACAAAATACGCTGTAGCAGAGATGGTTGTTATGACTACCTAAATCTCTTGAAAGGATGCTTTTATTCATTGCAGAACCAACTGACGCAAGTCAAGGGCAAAACTGCTAAAGCATTTACCTGCGCCGCTCAGACAAATATCAGCTTTACATATATTAAAATAATGCTTTTATTCAGTGTCGAACCAAATGAACCAAGTCAAGGACAAAACTGTGAAAGCACGCCCGCACAGAAAAAGATATACTCAAAATATGTAGTTGGGTGATGAGCAGGTTTTAATGTTTGATTTTAAGATTTTTGCACTTGATGTGGATTGATTTGTGTTTACCAATTACGTATTATTTTATCTAGAGCTCCAACTAATCAATATTTCTGCACTGAGTGATTACTTTCCTAATTAAATGAAAGAGTTTGGTGTACAACGTGGATATAAATAGACAAAAAATAGAGGCAAAATACACATCACAATTTCTCCAAACCTAAAGACTTTTTTTAAATCACAAGAATATAAGAGTTCTAGTGATTTAAAACCCCAAAACAGGGCAGAAATAGCTGTTCTTATTGAATTCATTTTGTATTTCAATAATTATTTTTGTTTAAGTGAATTGAATGACTGTAACTGTCTTGCAATTAAGGCATAAATTAAAGTACATATGCATCACATTTCATCTATACTGGACTAGAATCCTATAGCTGAATCAACCAGGTAGTCTGTGTATGTATGCGTGTTGGTTCAAGTGGCAACAGATAAGAGGCTGAATTTTGACATTTCCATTTACAGATAGCAACAGCTAATACCTTTACACTGATTAGAAGCTGTCAGTGCTCTATTTGAATTGCAATCAATATATTATATACACTACACCGCACAGCACATATGACAGGCGAGGGCAAACTCTGGATTCCCATAAAACAACCCTCCCCTACCCTCCCCTTAATCACCAATTCGCAGAACATACCTCATTTACCATTACACATGTATCCTCCACACAGAGATCAGCATTTATATAAAACATATAAATGTGAATTTTCATCATATCCTCAAGTCGAGCATATTAATCAGCCATGCATCCCACTGCCAAACAGACCTCATCCATATTCCTGCCGGCTTATTGCAAGGGAAAGCGGTGGTGATAAAGCAGGATCGATATGCAGAGCTGGTAAAAACACAGCTAGTGCAACAGCATGGCACAAAGGCAAAGACTAGAGGACAGGAGAGTGAGGGAAAGATACCTGGTAAGCTGGGTTGAAAAAGACAGAAATCAGCCACAGCATATTAATGGGGCGAGAGAAAGTGAGGCTTTCTCATTTTGTGTTTTAGGAACAGGATGCATGACACAGGTATGTTCAGTGTACACGGAAGCTGTCAGGTGGAATGTTTTCCAAAGTTCGTCAAGCAAGTTATAAATAAGCAAAACCTTGCTGCTTTACATGCAAGGATGCTTTTTTTGAAAATACGGCAGTAGGTTATCCCTTATTGCACTGTATATGTCTGCTTCGTATCAAAACAGAGCAATACTGTTATACCTCTGCAGCAGCCCTTCTATAACCCGGGACACACTACCTTTAAAGCTTTTTGACAGGTAAACCTGGGAAGTCATCAAAGATTTTCTCTCTTTGGCATATCTCACAACTGCCACAGAGAATTGAGTGACAACTTAATTTCTCATCTGTTACATAAATCAAGAAAAAATACTGTGAAACTCAGCTCTACAAACTAAGAAATTCCCTGTGCTTTCTAAGCTTCGAAGGATTTCTTTTAGCAAAGTTTCACACAGGAGCGAGGGAAAAAGTAATTTCTTTGACAGGCAGACATTATGTGATAGAGCAGACTTTTCACTGCATTAAAGAATGGGGCTCCAAACAACAAAGAGATAGTAGCTGTTTAAAAGGCCAATTTTCCAGTCCACATTGTCATTGTCACACTCTTAACTCCAAAGGCAGACATGCGCTCTGGCATCAAAGGCCATTGATTTTCTAATCAAGAGCAAATGATGATTAAGGCATATCTGCCCCCTTATCTTTCCGTTTAAAATCCTCCTTTCTGGATTCAATTTGACTTTGGCTGTTTTGCCACGGAGGGGAATCAGGACAGTCAAAGACAAAGACACCTTGTCGAGACGGGGGGTGTCATGAATGATTAAGGCGTATGGAGCAGAAAATGATCACACATCCTCCCGCTCCCCGGGTCACTGGGATTATTATCAATAAATATCGAAGCAAATCATGTTCGGCGATAAACTGCTCATTTGACAAACACGGAATTGAAAGTTTATATTGTGACTGAGTGTCGGTGGCATGGCAGAGTCACTCTTCATCTGTGACCTATGCAGTTTCAGGAAAAAAAAAATATGAAACAAGGAGCTGAGCTAGCTCACCCACTAGCGCAGTCCCACCTCAATACTCTTAAATTCCCAAGCCGGGTAGCAATAAACAATGTTAAAAAGGTTGGGCAATGAAACCCCCCATCTCTCTCACCTTGATAACATTAAAAAGTAATACAACAAAGCAGAGCTGACTCAAGGGTGCACATGCTCATTTCTTAGCCAACTTCAATTATCCAAACTTCCTCCCCTGGTCGGCTTTCCTATATATATATGTTTAGCCTTTGTGCTGCACCAGCCTGAGGATGAAGGATTAACTCCCACCTCTATCTCAAAGCTTGGTTTGGACTTTAGGTTTAACCGTCCTTCAGGACCAGCATGGAGCTCAGCTTAACAATGACGTCTGTACCCCTCATCTGTGTTGCTCTGCTGCGTCTCTGTCTTACTCATCCTTTTTTCCCCCCCCCTCATTCCAACTCAGGCCATAAACATTGAATTGGGTTTGGGGGCGCTGGAATCAGAGACCGACACATCATCGCTCCTTGACCTTGAGGCAATGTCGCTTCAATGCAACGTTTTTAGTTGTTTGAATTATTCTGCTGCTGGTGGCAAAATAAACAGAGGAAGAGACGGTATAGACAGACAGATATATACACGTTATTAACCATGAAGGTCCCAGTATCTCTCATGAACAGGGTCACGGTAGTACAGCTGTTTATGCTAATTAGTCAAGTTTAATGATCTATTACTTCAGGTACAATTCTCGAACACAGTCAAATAATAAGGCGCACGGATATTAATTTCCAGATTCATTACTTCCAACTAACAACTTCCAAGTGCTCATCAGAGCCAAACAAGACGTTCCTTATTGTAAGTGGAGGGACAGTGATGGTGGATTTCATTTTCTCAGATGTAATAATCAAGTCTAATAGGAACAGTGTTCCATCAAGCCGCCAAACGTATGATGTCAGAAACCCGAAAGGATTGTGAATAGGGCATCGTGACAGAGATGAGGGATTTGTGGAATGTCTTCTGTTGCACAGCAAGAGCTGACTTGTGAGAAAGAGAAATGAGCAGGCCGCTGTTGGGTGCACAAAGTCCTCTGCAGACAGATGGGGGAAGAGAGAGAATGAGTTTTGTTCCCTACCTATTGTCCCTCTCTTATGGATGCCAACATATGCTCAATGAGTTTGTCGCTCATCAGGGCTGAGAAACAGAGGGATGGATTTTGTCACGTTTGAATACTACAACAGGGAATTGGAAATAAGTCTATGGCTTATATATTCTGGAGTCTCACAGCCACCAAAAGACACAGGTCACCCCTTCCAGAAACATTCTACAATTCAGTCACCCCCCTCAGTTAATAGTATGGATCCATCCATCCACCCATCCATTTTCTACCTCTTTATCCTCCACATGAGTCACAGGGAGTGCTGGTGCCAATCCCAGCTGACATAGGGTGAAAGGTGGGGTCCACCCTGGACAGGTCGCCAGTCCATCGCAGGGTCACATAGAGACAAACAACCATTCCGTCTCACCTAATCTGCATGTTTTTGGACTGTGGGAGGAGGGGGAGAACATGCAAACTCCATCCAAAAAGGCCCCGACCAGGTCTTCTTGCTGCAAAGAGTGCTAACCACTGCATCACTTTTACAATTTGTTAAACAAGCTCCAACTTGGCAAAGTGAAATTATTCTAAAAGTAGCCAGGCGGCTCATTTTGGGTTTTTTTTAGCTGGAGAAAAGCAGGGCTATGTAGCACTGTCATTTCCACCAACAGATGGCTGAACTATTACCAGACCCTATGATTACCTCTACCTGTCCTTATCAGCTGAACACAACGTACCCATGTAACTTGCTATTTGCTGTGGCTAGATTTGTGTTTTCTTATGGAGAGGTTTCTGTAGATTTTAACCTTAATCCTATCAGCTAATGTGAAGGCACTGATCCGCGCCTGTCTTGAAGGTTATCTGTGCATGTTTCACACCCGCGGGCATTCATTATTTACATAGCTGCTCCCCAGAGGCACCAGCCACCACAGGAGGTGTAGATGGGAAATCTACCTTCCAATCTGCCAGCAACACATCCATATCTATACCGCATGGTTCACTGACTTAGGAGGATGCAGTGTCAGGATTATCATCAGCTCCCTGGAAACTTCATCATCATCGGCACCAGCAGCTGCAGCGGTGGCATGAGGCAGCCGTGTTTGCCTTTTAAAATCAGAGTTTTCCCCAACACTTAAGTCTTAAGGGAGACATTTTTTTAGAGTGCAACTATAGGAAAATAAATCAGAAAATATAAACGCTAACAATAAGAACACAGATTAAGGGAGGTCAGGAGAATAGTTAACTATATATACAGTATGTGATGCGTCTCATAGTCGCAACAGGACACACGATTCTTGTCTATTAGGATCAACTGCAGTGTTGTGACATTATTATAGTGCAAAGAAAGTCAGATTTCTTTAAGAGGTTTCTCAAGTCAAGTGTCTTTGTTTGTACTAGCGCCGCATGGGCAATAATTCAATAACATATATAGGGATATAATGTTCAATATAAAATCTGTGCAATCACACCGTAAGATACAGCACATTAAATGTTTTGCCTCAGATGTGTGAAATGTCTCTCTGTTTATCAAATGTTGGTAGCGTTTGTGTCCTTGAAGATATTTACAACCACATTTAACTGGCTTCTTCAACGTTTTCTCAGGAGAATATGAAAAAAAAGAAGAAAAAGAATCGCAATAATAATGAATATCGACTGATATATGAAACTTTTTTTTATCATGATAATGTTCATGGCCACATTACCCTAAGTTGTACCTGTTGCAGTTTTTCTTCCCCACCTTAACCAAGCGATTACGACTAACTATAACGATTAAGATCTCATGAAAAAAAGGACACACTGGAGTTGTTTTGCCTAAACCTATCCAAACCTTAATAGCATGGTTAGGTCATAAACCTTTGCAACACAAAAGAAAGTGCCTATGTTGTTGTTGAGGGCTTGGACAAAAACAAACTCTGTGCTTTTTATTTATTTAATGTGCCGAGTAGATAAGAAGCAGTTTGACTCCAAAAATTTAAGCATGTTATGACGGCTCTAAATTCATCTAATTTGTGGTTGTCTTGAACGTCAACGGCATCAAAATATTTATCCCCAGGGAGGGAGGGACAGACTAAGAATATGTTGTTTGGCGGAGGTCTAAATCAGTCACTTATCTGTTACTGTAGCATTCACACAGCCGTGTGGAGTAAGTTTAATGCAACAGCAGTTGGATGCACCAATTTCACAGCCTTATATATATATATATATATATATATACATATATATAAAACCCTGGGATAATTAATTCTAATGACACGTTTTATCTGCAACAACCATAACGATAAACATCAATGCACAAATCTACTCATATGAATGCGCTATTGAGCGGAACACTGACCTTTCGAGACCCCGAGGACCTCTGAAGACATGTGTGAAAAACACCCTGAACACTCACGCCAGCCCTTTAGTGTGCAGGGCTGATTTGATATAAGCGTGACAGGGGTATTTATAGAGCACCACAGAGCCTCGCTCACCCCCCTGCCTTTCTACACCATGAGCCCATTCCAGCCCAGACACTATTGGCAAGCCTGCTCACTCACTGGAAAAGCCATCATGTCAGCACACTGGCAGTAGATAGCATGTTGCGCTAACAGGTTTAGGGGGTCCACTGGAAGAAACTTGTTTCATTATGCACTGACAATATATGTACATCTCTTCTTTGATGCCTTATTGCACACCACCAAGACAATCTGTATTAAAATGTCACAGTTTCGGTCTCGGAAACAGACATCAGCTTTTGCCACAGTCTGATTTTCTGGGCTTCCATCAGCATATTTGTGATTATTAGCTTATACATGGCCATACAATTTTGAGGAACATTGATAACGTAGTGGTACGAAGGTATTGCATTGATGCAGATTTTTGTTTGGGACTTCCCTTCAGTTTAAATCATCAGATATATCTGTGAAGCCCCTATGGTGTGCAATGCCTACACATTTTTTATGGCACCGACTGTGATTTAAGTGACTGGTATGTGTGGCATTAATTATAGCATGCAGGATATGACTCATATGCGTCACAGCATTCAGACATTAAATTTGATTTGCCTGCTATTCATGATCTGCAAATGCAGTGGAACAAAAGACATGTATTCTAATTTTGTGTGACTTTATCATAATTATTTCTTATAAATAGATAGTTATATAATAACAATCGATTTGATTAAATTATAATATGAAGAAATATAGACAATAGACAAAATAGAAAGAAATTTTAAGTGGAAAAGTGGGTGAAAAAACACCGAGATACTCGTCTTAATGACCGTGGATATGGTCATTGCGATCAGCACAACACTCTAAGCAGATGTTTACATAAACATCATGCAGAAACACATTATGTATTGCCCAGTGCCCTCATCACTCCAGCAGATTTCTACATTAGGTTTCCAGGTGTACAGCTATACACTGCTTTGATCAGTCTATCAGAACAATTCCCACTTTCATCTCAGCAAATATGATTTGGTTAAAGGGGGGGATCAAGGTTCAGCCAGAACCTGCACACGTCCCCACTTCTTGTTTAGTATTCATGCTGTGTAGGCTAATCTGGTGTTGCTTTACTAAAAGTCAGTGGCAACATCAATTTCTTATTAATACAGAGTGCAAATATCCAAGAAGAGGGAGTTGAGCCTGAGGAAAACAGCAGAGTGAAGTGTGGAACAAGAGAAAGAAATAACACAATTGAGAAATAGAGGATATAAATGTAAACTTGTTATCAATTTGTAACTCTGAGTTTGAAGCTCTTATTTATTATCGTTAAAGAATTTGATGCTTTTACTCCTTTGTTCGGGGCATGTCTTCAAATGTTTCACAAATTAATCCGAGACAGGTTTGACAAAAACATGACCGTGGGGCTAACTTTCACTATTACTCATTCAATCCGGCGTTTCAAAAACTGTCAGACACTAAAGAGAATAGGTATGTTGTTTGTTGTCTTTGATTCAATTACGCTGATTTAAGAACTGCTTTCAGGTGTTATACATGCCAGTAACAGTCTTTGCAAAAATCTATAGTTTACTCTTGTAAATGAAAGCAATTTTCCTCTGCCAACAGCAACGGTTTAAGCACTTGTGTTGATTCAGGAGGCTATGACTGGAAACCCTGTGGCAATACAGCGCTAAACAACCGAGCACGACAAACATAAATGTACAGTTTATAAAACCGGTCTAATGCAGAACAAACTGCTGTCTGACAAGGTTTCCTTATCTGCAAGCAGAGTGGGGGGGATATAGTGTGTCTTTCTACAAGGAGAAAATCTGTCTCTGATATAAGTCAGGCCAATCAGAAACTGTGAGATGAAAGGTTTGATTCTCAGTACAAGCTGCATCTGCACAGATGTTACATTAGCTATAATGTCTGCAAGGCAAAGGTGAACCACAATCTTGCACAGTGGCTGACCTTACAATTTAACCTCACTTATAAAATGGGCCCTGTGTATATATGCTGTATGCTGTCTTTATGTTTTCCATGTAGCAGAAAATATGAAAAGTTGAACTCTAGTGTATGTGCTAATACATCTAATAAAGTTGGGTTTTTTTCTCCCCATGTTATCAGTCTGACTTGGTGGGCTAAACTTGGTTTGCCACTGACTAAATACGGTCTCAGCTCAAAAGCTAAATTATTTAGCCAGCAAGTCCAGTTGATAAATGTCGGTGGTGCTGGTCAATACATTACAAGGATGTGTAGACCAACCCTTTTGTAGGATTTATAATGCATTGGGGGAGATAAAGGCCATTGATTGTCTCCAACAAGGTCACAATAAGGTCTCTTTCTTCACTAAAAGGGGTCTATCTCTTGTGGCAACAACTTTGGGCCACTATTTGGTGATAACACACAATAAGGTTAAGCAAATCCATAGGGACAGGGGAAAAAAAACGTGAGAAATAAAACAACAACCATGAACCATCTTACATCTACCAAGGATACCAAGAGATAATGGGCTGTATTTATATGAAGGGATATCCAACTTGTACATTATTCATAGAGCTGTGGAAAATGCGATGGCTGTGCTAATATAATATTGACCTAACCTCAACACTACATGAATGGCAAAAGAGGCACAGCTTAAGAAACACACACAGATGCGGTGGAAAGTCTTACTGGAACATATCTCTTCCACTTGATCAGTTCACATACTATACACAATACTTGAAAAGTTAATACATTAGAAGGTCTTCATAAAGGTCAGTGAAGTAGCAGAGAGAGTTGTGTCCACAAAAAACATCCTACACCATCAGACGTGAGGACTGAACAATGAGATTTTTTTATTTATTTTTTTTGGTCAAGAAAGTCAGGAGGGTGTTTTCTCTTTGTTTGCTGTACTGTGTGGGAGGACGAGAATAAATGGAAATAAAATAGTGCTTGAATGGATTAATGGTTTATCTACCAGCGTTTAATGAAGATGTGTGTGCAGCTGACTTTTTAGTAAAGCACAATCATTTCTCAAAGGTGGAAAGAAGTAAGGCAGCAAAGTACAGACTTCAAAAAAGATCAGATCAGCTCTTGAAGGTTTTTTTCTTTCCTGGATGAAGCATCAGAATAAGGAAACAAACACAACCATAAACCACTTCTCAGACAACCTTCCATCTTTAACTGGACAAATTTATGGACAAGGAAAATAAAGTGATGGGAGTGTGCCTGTAAATCCCAGTGACCTATATAAACAAATGAATGCATTCAGTAAAGCAGTTGCAGGTGCACCTCGTGCAGCAGTGAGTGTGCAGTGCACCTATTCATTCCTGCCATTTTTGTACACTTTTCTGTAAATGTATCTTCGCCTACTACCATAACAAATGTGTAATTACGATGTTTTGTTTAAGAGCGTCACACATCGTTGGTTCCACATCATAAAACCCTGAGAGTAACCGTGATTAATGCAGGAGAAGAAGTTGCCAGCTTCATTGAGAAAGTGAACATGTTATTGGAGAATCTTAGCTGAGCTGAAGCATTTATGCCTCCAGGCCAGAGGAGATTTTAGGGCATTTTCATTGTTTGATACCATCAAAGCACTTTTACTTCTTTCTACATATAGTATGTAAACATGACTTTGAAAAATATCCCTCAGTTGGAAAACAGCAGAGCCACTGTGGGTCAATGTTTCCTCATCAACAGAGATTTCAAAAGGCAGCCCAGAATTTTAATGTTGCTTCAAGGTTCTACTAAAGGACAGGCTATGGGAGTGAAGGAAAGGGGAGGAGAGGAGGACAGGTTATGGACTCTTGAAATATACTGTGCTGACACCTCAGCCTTAAGGGCTCAGGCTAGAAAATGGTTGTGCACCAGTCAGTGGGAGGGGGTCAAACAAAAGTCTCATGTCACTGTAAAAAGCTATAAAAGTCTCTAAAATTGAAAGCAGAAATAGGTTATGTTTAAATGATGTTATGCTTAAAAATAAAACGATTTAAAAAAAGCACCAGAAACTTTCACTGGTCAGAGAGGGTATAAGAGCGAAGTCCATGCAGGTCAGAGTGCTGCGTCAGACACATTGGCTATCTGTAATGTACATTCATTCAACTAAATTTCAGGTTCAGTGCTTTACGAGCTTAGAAGTATGGAGGATTAAACAAGTTGTACAAGTACTGCACTGAGAATATGTACCGCAAAAATTGTAATTCGCAATTTTGTCAATTAAAACTGTTTCCTATCAATTTAAAGATTTAGACCAGTTTTTTATAAAGCTGCACCTAGTTGTCGCCACTTAACTTTTAATGTAGTTACAGAGAAAGTAGAAATCCCATACTACTATTGTTCCACTACAGTACCTGCTCTTGAGTAATTCAAAAACAACTTTCCCGCAGCAACTCTATAAGCCTGTAACCTGCCAAATAAGCTGCACAGAACACTCACACAAGATAAACAAATGTATGTGTACTGAATAAAATGCAGGGGGGAGCCGAGCAGTAGAATAAACACCTCCCTCTGCTGTCACTCATCATTTAAATGTCCACTTTCTTCAAAGTTTTGTATGATCTATTCCTTACTGAGAAATTATTGTGTCCTTTTACTGGATGGCATGCTTATTCTGGTGACAATTTCTTGGCATGTCTTGAGAGACTGCTACAGAGAAGCCAACTTCCTGGTGACTAGAGCAAAGCAGAAAGCACAAGGTAGATAAGGTTCCTGATGTATGTACGACTTTAGAGAATAAAGGATTGTTTAAAACTAACAGAATAAATGTCCTATCACTTTAAACAACCGTCGGAAGAGAAACCTACTGAGAGCTTCCTTATTCTGCAACCTTATCCTTGCTAAAAAGGTTTTTAAGAACTGGCTCAGTCCTGAATCTGGGACCTGTGGGATGGATCATTATGTCCTTGTCAGCTTTATTTTTCAAATTCAGCCACTTTTATTGATGTGTAAACATCTTGAGGAGAAAGGGGACTGCTCATACTGCACAGATGAACAAAGGCCTCAAGGACACCCAACAAAAAGGACATCTAAATCCTGGTGGACCAAGATTATACAAGCTGCCTGAACAGGCAGCTTTGATAAGGAAAAAAACAACAAATTTAAGGAGAATAACCTGTGGTACAGTGACTCAATGAAATAGAAACGTGTAACCTGCAAGGTCAGGGTGACCTGAGCTGAAATGATACGAAATAAGATATTTTTAAAACCATACCATTGTTGAAAAAAAGCCAACCATTCTACGTAATCAAGGCCCTCGGGTCCAGACGAGCAAACATTACGGTGGTTTAATATTCATTTCAATTAAAAATAAGCGAAGCATGCTTTAAAAATAATTAGTTTCAGTAGGCAAAAATAGAATATCGAAAAATAAAACTCGACTCTGATTCTTATTCAAAGTCCTCAAAATAATCTCTGACTTGATGCCTAGTTAGTTAGTCATCCCTACTTTTAGAAATGCCAAGTATTGAAGAAGATAAAAATGACAACCCAGTCAGCTTTGCATCCGCAGTCATACATACCTGCCAAATGGTCTGAAACGTCTGAAAAAAATTATAAATACTTATCATTTTGCAGTAAGCTAAAATAAGAGCTTAAAAATAAAAATACAACATGAGCCATGTGAGGCTCCATTACACACAGGTGACTCCAACAGTTGGGAAAAACTGCATCCATCAGCTGAACAGCTGAGCAAAAATATTACTAATGACATTAAAGAATAAAAATAAAGGGAAATGCTTGAATTTGAAGACTGGCTTCCAAACAAGGTCAACGATGGTCCAAGTTCCAGTTCCACGCTTTTGACAATGAGAGAGGGTTTAATCAGGTGAAGGCCTAATACAGCAAGGGCTACAGCGCCACTGCAATGCCTGGAGCCGTCCATCAGATAGAAAAGGGCATGATGGGCTGGGAGCCAAGTGGGCCCACAGAGAATCCCAGCCTGCTGTTGTTGCTGGCTCTTCATTCTCAAGGACCTTTAGAGATCAAAGACCAACACGCAACAAGAGAGACAGCAAGAGGGAGATGGAGATAAAGAGAGATGGACCAAAGAAAGTGAGTAGAGTAAGCAGGAAGGATGCCATGAATCAGAAGAACCCATGTGGCCTTCCACTGATTACCCATATGCCAGGCCTCCTACTGAGTAGAAAGTACAGTCAAAGGGATTTCCTGGAGAACGTCTGTGAGACATCCACACTGTGTCAGCGCTGCCTCCTCCATCCGGAGCCAGATGATGTATCTTCCGTCCTAAACTCCATCCTAACATGTTATATTTCGTAGCGTGGAAATGATGCCCGCCTTTGATACGCTCTAAAAAAAGGATCCTCTGTCCTCTGAGGAATAGTTGAAGTAGCCTCTCTTCCCGCTTTCACTCTCTCAACAAAAATAAAAAGATACATGGCGTTCTTTTGCAGGTCAGCACTGTTGTTTAACCTTGGTGAAATACAAAATGGGACAAGCAGTAGAGCTGAACAAATACTAAGCTACATGAAGTGTTATGACACAACTTAGAACATCTAAAAATGGAAAACTAAATACAACTAAAAGAGCAAGCTTCCCAAATATGAACTCAGCCCGAGCTCGGCCCAGCAACAGCACAATTTTGTTCTATATTTCCACAAGGAGTTCAACTAAGATAATGTTTGGTCAGATTGATGTACTCCATCACTGCTTGTAAAAAGGATGTGGGGTGCCTGAAATGTATATGCAGCCATGTCAGTAACTACAAAGAATAGAAAAATATTAATAAATTCATACCATATATAGTACATTACGATCAAAAATTACATATAATGTTAAAGAAAGAGAGTACAACCTACTTTAGTTCCATAATAATAGCTTATAAAGACTATCAGAGGTACTGATTCAAATCTTACACCATTAAAAAATAGTTTACTACACCTGTGGGCAACTACTGATTTCTATCAAAGATTGTTCATCTTATTCTCTTTAGAAAAAAAAAAAAAAAAAACAGCTTCACACAATAATGTCTCTCTGGAGCTGTACGTAAACTTCTGATCTTATCTGATCCTTAAAGTGCAAGTAAAGCAAATGCAGAGATTCCCCTCTTCACACATTACATATGTTAGAAAATAGCTGAGACGTGTGAAAAAAAGAATTACAACTGTGGAGTAAAGAATTATGGAGTAAATAATGAAAACTCTTTGTCTCCAGTGTTCTGTTCAGGATTTTTGAGGTGCGTCTAAAAATATGTCTCAGTGATGCACCGGCGCCATAGTTAGCAAAACTCCATCTCTAACGCTGTAAGGTTAGAACAGAATAGCATAATAAGGTTAGAATGGAACACATTTCGCAAGATGGTTACCAACACATTTTACTGTGGGGTGACAAAGTCAGAAGAGATATTTTCCATTGCTTTGTATGCACTTTAAAAATCAGCCACATCAAGTGACCCGGTAACTTTGTTTACTGGAGTTTGATAATCAATCAATAAGTGATGAAATAGCGCACAAGATGCAAAGAAGGAAACAAATTAAACATTAACATTTAACATATAAAAGGCAGAGGTGGAAAGAGTGCTGAAATATTCTACTCAAGTTAAAGTCTAAAAGTAGCATGTTTAAAATTTACTCAACAAGGTTGGGGTTCTTTCTTGTGTCATGCAAAAAGGACAGGGGGACACAAATCTCCCATTATTTATTTTTACTAAAAGGCAAACCTTTACAAATTAAAGTAAAATAGTAAAATAAAATAATAAAAAAAACACATAATGTATCAGTCAAAATGGGTCAAAGGTCACACAGTTAGCACCAATTCACCTGTCCTCATCATTCACTGCCAAAGATTCTGGTGCGTCAATTTTTTAAATCTGAATCCAGGCCAACTTTCCTTTACTCAGTTACAGATGTGATTTTAAATGTAGTGAAGTTCTTCCAAAAAGACATACTTAAGTAAAAGTAAAGTTACAATTTTTTTTTTTTAAATTACACCAAAAGCGTACTCAGTTACAGTAACGTGAGTAAATGTAATTCATTCCTTTCCATCTCCGATAAAAGGTTAGAGAGATGTTTTTTTTTTTTTTTTTTTACAAATCTCTGTTAAGTATGTGATGCCAACGCTCACAAACACCTTTACAAACCAAGGCTAAAATTATAGATGCAGGCATAGTCGTCACAGTAAGAGGCTGCTTTGGCACAAAAGAGCTTTTTTCCTCCAATGACAGCGCAAGTCCAAGGAGATGTCTGGCTGATTAGAGGGTACGAAGCTCAACAAGTACCAGAAAACAAAATACCAACAGAAAGAAGGCTGGAGTTGAGTTAATGTCAGCTAACACTTTAAAAAAGAAGTCACAATGTTTCTCCTGCAAAAACACACAACACAGTGCCATCTGTTTTGCCTGCAGTACAGTACTTAATGTTGTTGCCTTTTTTATGGTTGGGGTAGGGAAAACAAACTTTATTCCATAGACTACTGCAGTGCACAGCACAACATCAAAACCATTCCTGCTCTTTTCTCACATCGTTTTCTATGATGTCGACCTGAAACATTTGCTTGTTCAGGCAGCAGAGCCAGAGCATTAAGCACACTCACTGAACAATATAGCACTGGTCATGAACAATACGTTATCTGAAGTAATATGCACAACGCAGAATAGAGTAATTTTATAGCTTACCAGTTGGAGAAGCAGTCTTCTTGTAAGCTGCAATCTCGACACATTTCTGACGGGATGTAAAAGCACTGTTTTTGTATTCCACAGTGCACAGGCGACAAGAGTAAAGCTGGCATTAATTTTGTTTGCAATCTATTTCCGTGCACCTTTATTGTCAACGCTTGTCACTTGGCTCTCTTTTGGTACTAAATTTTTCTCCTATTATATGTTTTTTCTGATGTGGCTCTTCTGTGAGGGGCACATTTTCCTCCAAGCACCAATTTGGTTTTCCTTTTTGTTTGCAGTTTGGTGAATTCCCTGTATTTTTTTTTACTCTATTTTGGATTTGGTCATTTGGAGGCTGCTTGTTGTTGATTTCATATCAATTAATTGCTGCTGAAGAGGGAGACGAGAAAAAAACATCTAACCACATATTTGTTTATGAAAATATTGCTTTTCTGAATGTCTCCCAAATGAATTCAGTTAATGAATGACTTTAAAAAGAAGACATGTTTTCAATATCTTGTGTTGGAAAAGCGTACTATATTGTATATAGAAGACAAAAGTTCAAGGAGCCAACTTTGTTTACAAACGGGATCATGAGAGTAAATATGACAATGCTCCTGCCATTACATTCAATCATGGCAACAGATACACAGAATTTGCTCCTGTGAACGTCTTCCATATGAGAAACTCTATAACTGTTTATTGAAGCATATACACACACACATCAAATGTGGGACTCATTTTCCTTTATCTAGTAAATAAAGTAAAACTCCATTACAACATGGTTCCGCACAGAAAAATCCTGAGCCAGCAATTCAGGAGGAGAAGGTAGGAATCTTTTTCGTCTATACCTGAATAGCTTTGCAGCTCACTGAACACATGAGGGAAAAGGAGACAGGAGATAAGAGTAAAGGAGAGAAACCATAGGAAGAGAGAGCTGGAAGGAAATCAAAGACACAAGCTGGGTTCAATTTAGAGGCTTCCCACAGGAGGTGGAGTGACCTGTGTCTGCTACAATAGAGGTCATGCAATTTTGAGTGGATACTCCTGCCTTCAGAGGATACTGAAGACCCCTGCCTTGATATGCGCATTCAGAGGAAAAAGCAAAGGGTCCCTATGGCACGCAGGACTCCCTGAATGACCTAACTGGTGGGTTCCTATTACAACTGCCTCACTACACCGCAGCTTCGCAATTGACACTTCACAGTAAGTATCAACAGGAGCAATCAGTAAAGCTATCAAGCTCACAGGAAGTTACTATGAAGTCAGCCATCCACAGAAACTCTGCCAATTACTTTAACTTTGTGCTTTCTACTTTTGTGAGCCAAATGAGGTGAAAAAAAAGCACCAGGAAATATATTTAACTGATCATTATTGACTTCAGTAGATGAAAATATATGATCACTCACCACAGACTCCAACGTTGGCATAAATTAGCCAAGGTGTGCCTATTAAAAAACTTTGAAAAGAAACACTAAAAAGTTATCATACTGCACCGCCGTGGATAAACAGCCAGTTAAAAATGTACAGGCATTTTGCCACCTAAACCTCAACTGAGTGGCTCAATGAGGAGCTGATATAAATAATACCTGAACCTTGGTTTA
This sequence comes from Solea solea, assembly GCF_958295425.1. Classification (NCBI taxonomy): domain Eukaryota; kingdom Metazoa; phylum Chordata; class Actinopteri; order Pleuronectiformes; family Soleidae; genus Solea; species Solea solea. Next base: position 6,717,362 of record NC_081144.1, read on the forward strand.
AAAAAAGATTCCCACAGGATGTACTGCACCAACTCCGTTCAGTGACAACTCCTCAGTACCTGTTACTGTAAAAACACTGCAGGAATCCAGCCCCGAAAAATACAAGCAACCGAACAGGAAAAACAAAAACAGACAAACATGACCTTTGATTTCCAGCAACTGCTACAGAGAAGCTAATGAACATTCCTGTAAACATTTGCAATGGGTGGGAGTCATATTAATTACTCTCCACAGAGAAAACCGTGCGTGGCAAGAAGCTCAAATGAAGATAAACATTTAATCAAGCATGGCCTTGTGTTCGATTAGGTGGATTCTCTGAGCGCCGACATCCATAAAAACAACATTTGACAGTCCAGATTTAGTAGTGTCATGACAGAAATTTGTCTGGAATGGTTGAGCTTCAGAAGCAGGAGTTTCAAACCCGACATCTGAAAACACCCGCAGTCCCCACAACACAAACTCTATTTTATTTTGTCTGTGTAGAGGGCTGAGCTGGTGATGAATGCAGTGCTATGAATAAACGCAGGAGCGTTAACAAACAGCTTGATGACGTCTATAAGTCTATAACATCACATTCACACCAAACGGAGGAGGTTGAACACAGTCTCGTGTGGGCAAGACTCCCAAAAGATAACATCACTGTCTTTTGTGGCTTCACACTCTTCCTTCTCAAGAGTGCAATATTTTAAATGGAATATCATGGCAAAGACACTGAAGATCATGTCACGCATCAAGTGGGAATCAGTGTCCTAAGTCCACAGATTTGAGGCAAAACCCTTTACAGTGGAGGAGGTCAGAGGATATAAATTGAAAAAAATGAAGAGCCTCGTTTATCATTTGTACCGTTTGCCAGTGTATATAGGTGTGTAGTTGTAAACAATAAACATGCACAAAAATAGCAAACACCGACTTGTCCAGCCTGCTCATGCCACAGTAAATAATGTCAAAAATGAAGCTTTGCTTTGTTACAAACCTGGCACTCTGCCCAAACACACACACACACACACTAAATACACTAAATGTAATTTTGTTTCAGGGAATACAGCTGGAGAGTGGAAGTGAGAAAGTTGTGGCATAGAGAAACCATGGAGAACTGCATTTAGGAAGTTTATTAACAGACATAGTAGTTATTCGTATTGTTTGTTTTTTTTTAAAACAACAGCAAATGATTAAACTGTATTCAAGGGAAGGCACTGTTGTGTAATATAACAACAGGGTTCAACATAGAGCTGTGGCACGGAGCAGGTGAACACAGTGAGAACTAAGGAGTGGACGATTAAACTGCAGTGTGCTTGCCTTTATCGCACCTATCGTACACTGTTAACTCTCTCAGAATAATCTGATCGCACCTTTAATTTCATTTGTAGTGGGTTTTTGATCACCACTCCACTGCCTGTTAACCCAGCAAGTCCACCTAAAGTGTTCGTATGCTCCGTCCCGAGCAGCGGTGTATTGCGTGGGGGGCACCGTGCTGAGCTTCTGCCAGTGGTGGCGTGAGGCAGAGAGGATTATTCCTGACAACAGAGGCATTAAATGTGTAGCAGGCCGGTGGAGTTCTGAGCTGATGCTCTCTTGTCTGTTTTGGTTCAGCACCAGTTCAGAAGCAGTCCCCTCTAAGCTGAGTGAGAGCTCACAGTACTCAGAGCGTTGTGCCGTTTATTAAGGCTATGGGTGTCACACCAGCTTAGGCCCAGTGTCCTCCCTCAACCAAAGCATCATGCTCTACTCATTTGTTTCGACTTTTTAAGACAAACTAGGGCTGAAGTCACTTTTCCAAAAAAAAAAAAAAAAAAATTGCCAAATTGTCTCTGTTTATCAGTGCTTTATAATGTTACACATTTAGGCCAATTGTTATAAGTCAGCAGGGGTCTAATCCAGCCGCAGAAAAAAAAAATAATTGCTCCTCAAAACTCAAGCCATAGAAGCTGAAATCTGTGTCCACAAGAGCTGCTACAGGAGTGCATAGTTAAGGGGCAAACTCAAACTGAACAGCTGGAAAAGTAAAGCCAAAATAAAATAAGCTCCTTTCTTTGACTGGCAGTTCTTTCTCAGTGGCATCAAGTAATAACACACAGCCTGAATCACAGCTGTAAAGTGAACTGAAATGCCAAGAAGTGAGCCTTGAAAACACTGCGCAATTCTCCAACAGGTCCTGCAACCTTCATGCCAATATAACCAAACATCAGGCTGACCTGGCTTTATCTCGAAAGGGATATAAGCCTAAAGCCCCTCCTGTGAGTGATGTCCTTCTTTGCAAAGATTCTTATCTTAGCCCGAAATGTCTAGCAAAATAGAGGGCATCGTGCCAGAGCACCAAGCACACAATAGAAGCTGACGACAGACCTGAGAGGCAAAACTGTGAGGATGTCTTTGCACCTGAGAGACACAGCAGTTACACAAACAAGGGTACATATAGAATTCCTGGAAATGTCTCTATTTTCCTATGTAAACTTACAAACTCTAAACTGTAGTATCACTTTGTCACTCACAAAAATGTCAGTTATGACCTCTGTATTAAAATGTACCTCCAATCACAACCTCTTTTCATTTCTTCCAATGTTTTTCTTCTAAGCTACAGTTGATAAGTGAATTCTCAAGCACTGCCAGGCATTTCTCTCCCATTGATAACCTGAAGGCTGATGGCACATTCTTACCTTGCACACTACTTGTGATTCAATGACGGGAGCACAGTTAAACCCTCTAAACTCTCGTCCTCTCCCTTGAATTTTGATTCGATTGGTTTATCTAATTTTCCGGTAAATGCTTGAAATGTATTCCTGCACACCATCTTCTCGCGAAAGATGCACGGAGGAATCGTAAAAATGACACAGAAAGGAATAGTTCTGCATCAACTTCACTTCACCTCCACCAGCAGAATCGCACCCCATCCCCCCTACCCCCCCACACACACCCACACACGCGCACACACACACAACCCACTCTGCGTCCAGATTAAAGTTCCCAAACAGCGAGTTGAATCCTCCATGCACGGAAAAATAAAATGAAGTGTGTTCCTCTTCATGAATGAAACTAAAATAGAGCTGTCCCAGATTTGAATAAGCAATGTATAATGGCAAAAAGTGGGCCGAAGGGGAGAGGAACAAAAGACACTCAATGAATATGTACCTTCATTCAGTGTCTGCCGGGTTCAAGTAGCTTTTCCAGTAATGTCGGGAATACAAAGAATGCTTTCTTCTGGTATATCCACTGCACATGCGAGGCTGCTCAAATAATGGAATATAATGGGAAGACAGCAAGGACAATGAGAGATGGCTGCAGTGCTAATTGCGTGATTATAAATCCAAATTTTGAAAGTCTCTTCTCTGAAACAGTGCCCACTATCGCCGGACACATGTCACATAAGGAGATAAAACGCAGCCAATAAATGAATCTATCAATCAATCAGTTAGCATTTTTTGGTTCATTACCAAGCCACGGTCCCTAGACCCATAATTAACTCATCGTGGTGGAGACCTTTAATTATTACATGTCATAAATAGCAGAAACTGGAGAAATGCCACCGAATGTTAGCCATTCTGAAAATACCAGCAGATCTGTCAATAATAGTCAGCGATAAAATCAATCCTAACATCAGAGATATTATATTGAATGATGTCCTACACAGCGTTACAGTACGTGCCGTATAGAAATATTTCAAAACGGCTCGTTCCATCATCAGTTTGTCTTTAAATTATTCTCGATGAGCTCCACAATTTCATAGAACCCAAAGTGACAACATTAAATGTCTTGTTTTGACTGTCCAAGAGTCTAGGACTCAAACATATAGATTTTATAGAAAATTACACAGGTAATTGAATAGTTTGCTGGTTGATCTGTTGTCAGTGGACTGATGGATGAGTAGATTTATCACTTCAGATCCAAATCTTTCCCATCAGTCAAATAAACTTGTGGAATTCCAGTACGTTTGCTGGAAATTACAGTTTTCAAACAAAGTGGGCGAAACCGCACAAGCTAAATATTGCCATGTATGAAAAATTACTTTGGTATATGTCACACAATCGATTCCCATTTTGCTCAAATGAAGATTATCAGCTCTGAACTATCACACTACCCAGATTCATTCAATGCAAAAGGTGGGAAATTGGTGAATTAAGCATGCTGAGCCGGTGCCAGAAATATGCACTGAATTGATGAGGTGTCACTTTCACTGAGAGTCATTCTGTTGCAACGACAAGAGCCTCCCTGATCCTTCTCTTCCTTCCTGCCTGCCTGCCTGCCTGCCTGTCTGCTGCCAATGAGGAGCAAACACTCTGATTTGCATGGTCTACATAAAAAAAAAAGAGAGAAACGTCCTTGATTTTAGGAAAGGTTACCTTGCTCTGTTCAACCCTGGAAAACACAATTGGCATTCATACCACAACTGGAAGTTGTTTGCTATTTCTTCTCCCCCAGTATTCTATCAGCACCGCCAAACATCCACAGAAGACTCTCTGCCTCCTCACTAAGACAACATGGTGTGTTGCTTTTTTTTTTTTTTCCTCTCCCTCTGAAATGTGTCAGCTATGATTTCATTTGGTATGAAATGACAAGACATGCTAACGGTAGCTGACAGCATTTATCCCCTTCAAATGCTTAGACTTTGGAGATCAATTTCAAAGTCATGTTAATAATTAATTTAGACTGCTAGCAGCACAATACAGGTCAGACAGGGCAAGCAAGTTACAACATCAGCCAATTAGAAGCACACAAGCATTCTTTTTTTTCACAACTCAGACGGAGTTAGTGGGCAAAGATCTGATAGATGGAGACTGGACTGGACTGGAAACTGCAAGTCATCGACTGTATGAGAAACGACGGGATATTCCCTGCTGGATTAATCTCCACTGTAATGTTGCTTGATTTCTACAGCGCCGTGTCTTCTTTAACACATTTAAACGAGTCCCTTTCAAAATATATCGGCCACACAAAGAGGGAGTAAAATAATATTTAACTTTACGTCAATGACAGATTGTCTTTCTGTATATCCTGCTTCTTAGAAACGAGCCTGTCTGGTGCCTTATCATCTGGTTGTTTTTCAGTCAATTAACTTTCATCCCTGCAAATGACTATATTTATATGGTCACAATTTGTTAATCAAAAGCATGGATGGTTGATTTTTGCATATTGGTTTTAAGATTTGTCATGGATGTGTATTTAGGTCTAATTACTACCAGTTCTCTGAAAGAAGAACTTTTCTTTTTTTTCTTCTTTTTTTTTTTATCAGTCGTGGAAATGAAGGAGATAAATTCATCAACCTGTCCCCCGAGAAAAGGAACACATTACAAAATGGGCTCTGAGGGAAATGAAGTAACATATGCTGCTGTTAGGAAAATACTGTATAACATGTTTGCGCAGTTAAATAACCTGAAACCAAATCACTTACTATGTGTTTACTGTAGCTTAGGTAACAAATATGGAGTGTTTGATGTGAAGAGACATGCGAATATGATGCAAACATGAAATAAGAGACACCGCCAGCTTTCACAGCACACATGTTAAATACTGTTTATGTTATATCCAGAGTCTCTTGTGATGATTAACGAACAACAACATTGAAATGTGATTTATGTCAAATGTTGTGACTGGGGTGGTGCTGAGGTCAAATTATATTTGCCTTTTTTTTGTTTGTTTATTCTTTGATTTGACCAATAAACAAACTGTGTCACAATTAAAAACTAAGCTATAGATGCAGAGCACATGTGTCACTAAATATTCTATATTAGATTGTGTGATACAGCTAAAGTTTCTTAAGTTACACTGCAAATTTAATACAATACAAAAAAAAAAGGAATTCACTGCACTGCTGCACTTTACAAAAACATCTGCTGCTATAACATGCCGCTGTCTTTTTCTAACTCCATTTTATTTAATGCTCTTTAACCTTTGCACATACGTGTTATAATGTTGTGTCTTGTGTGTTGCTTCAAAGCTACCGAACTATATTCCGTTATGAGCGCACATAATGGCGACAAAGAATTCTTGAATCTAGACAATCAAATCAAACATTAAATGTGATCAACACAAGTCAAATTCTAACAAACACAGTTAATATGACAACATTTAGCACATAGCCTATGTGGGTGTGTGCTGGGGTTTTTTTCCCCCTATGTTTACATTTTGAACCTCATGTGGAAGAAGCATTGATTTGCTTTGAAGAGGCTTCACATGACTGACAAATCCATCTGAAAAGGCCCTGAGAGAGCAGCGTGTCTTTTAGATGGGCACCTTTTACAAAGAGATGCAGTGAGAAGAAAGTGATATGCTAAGGAGCAGTAGCCTTACCTCATTAGTGTTCCACCGGTGTCTCTCCTTTGGCAGCGAGGTGCATTTTGGTAGACATTCAAGCAGCTTCTTGGGCAGGTATATTTTCAAATGTCCATGTTCATCTACGAGAAGAGCAGCGCAAAACAGAATATTTAGCACAGGGTTTACACCTTATTGACTTGCTCATCTCCCTCTTTATCTGTCCTTCAGTGGCTCTGTAGCAAAAACACTGACTCTGGGATAATAGCAATGTCTCCCACTGAATCAGGAAATTCATTTAAAAATAGAGCCTACATTTTTATTTTGTGCACGGTTAAATTATTTTACTGTGAAATGCATGCTATCTGGGGAGTTTGCTACAAATTTTTCACTGTCAACTTGCAAGGGCTGTGTCTATTCATTATTTAGACACAATAAACACCCTTGAGTGATTTTATAGTGAACAGGGATTTAGTATAGGACTCTGTGTGCAGCATGCAAAAATGTGGTACGTTATTAAATGAAATAATTACAATTACTGGGTCCGATGCTACGATTATTATGCATGTCCTTCAGTACATAATTTACATTCCACAATCAGTTCACAAGTATTGTAAAACAGTGAGGCGTCGTCGAGACACCCCCATGCATGCATCGATAAATGACTTCACTCCAAGACATTCATCCTTATGAAAAATGCAAATGGCTGAGGTGTGAATACACAAATATGTCTTTAACTCATTTTATCAAGAAGACTCCCATTACATTTGTAGGCTTATGTGAAAAAAATATGTTTTTTTTGTAATTAATAGATAAAACAATAATCTTACAAGTTAAAAGCCAATAAATATTATTGTTAAATGACAGAGGAACCTTTTTTTTATGAGGGGAAGTTGGACACACTGCTAGTAGAATAAAAAAAGTCTGTGGAAAAGATGTATGGTATGAATAGACTTGTGTCAGACTGTGTTGTTGAGGACATATTTCAGCTTATGTATCACCAAGAAACAGCACATCAACAATATGAGTCTCTCTTTGCTCCTGCAGCTGCCAGCAAAGTTTACTTTACCCCCACCACCCAAAATCACACAGACCGTGAGTTTCTAATCTCTTTTTATACGCCACACTTCTAATGCATTTACAAGCTCTAAATCAAACCCTGCAAATCTCATATGCAGAGTTAGTAAATCCAGGTAATGTTCCAGCATGTGCAAATGAACCTGTTATCCAGTTTTAATGTGTGTGGATTTAATGTAAATAAATCTGCCGACAGTGATGCAAAATACTGCATTTATGTGAAACGCAATTTAGTGTAAAAATAAACTACATCAAAGAGAAAAAACAAATATCCGAGATTGAGTAACATTTCAGGTTCATAAAAATGCAGGTTCGGATACCGAGAGAAAGGAAATATCAGCAAGCAAAAGGGGACAGGCAGAAAAAAAGCCTTGGAATGAGCACTGGCTACAGATCCCCAGGGAAACTAATGTCAGTGGTTAAATGAAGAAAAAGAGAGGAAAAGTTCAACCACAGAAATATACCACTTTATAGCCAAAACAAATAATGATTATGAGGATCTAAAAAGAGTGTGTGTAGCTTACTGTACTGTACATCACAGCAGGAACAGCAGTGCCACCGCGACTGCCCAAAAAACCTCTGCCGGTCCAAGGCGGTGGAGCTGAACCCCTGAGTGTTTACCACACGTAAGGTGTGGAACATCATCGCTCCCAAAGGAACTCAAGAGCAGATCTGTAGTATTTGCTATTTCCATCTGTACCTACAATTCCGCGTGTTGAATTTTGTTTTATATCAGCTGCACAGGTATCTGTAATCATTTGCTACGCATAATTAAGAATCACACACAGCATCTGCTCCTTGGTACCAGCAGAGTGGTTTCACTGTTAGAACTGGGAAACACGCCGCAACTGAATTATCAGCAAAGTACCAAAGGAGGAAGCAAAGCTGGTTTTACACACAGACGCAGACTTAAAAATGTGCGTGCTTTAATGTAAAGGCACATATTTGTTTACCGTCTGATTAAAGGTTAAAAAAAAGAGTAAAGGCCTTCGATATTAAAGCTCACCCACAGATGGAAATTTACACTTGATCCACATTCAGACACAGCATGGTTCAGTCCAAAGACTTGGCCTTCTTTAGCCATCCTCTAAACACATGCTCTGAGGATTCTCTCTCTTTGTAACCAACGGAGAGCAGTAGCAGCAGATACATATGGCAAGTCTGTCTCTGCACAGATTATTCAGGATTCAGTGTAGCCCCCTGGCATAGCCTCCTGTGACACCATCAACACCAGACAGAGCTGGATTGGAAATATGCCTCCAGTATGTTGAGGATTTTATCACCACAAGAGCCAGGATAGAAATCTACCGTAGGAGGATTTGACTGCTCGCAATCTGCCAGCAGGCGAAAGAAAAAAAAAAAAAAAAGCACTTGAGATGAAAACATACAACGCGGAGGACTGTGACAAATACAATGAAACCGAAGTCTCTCACATGGATTTAATCATTTAACAAACTCATAATTACACCGGTCATTGCACAACATGTTTTTGTACCAAAGAGTTGTTGACTTTACAACTCTCCCTGCCACAGAACCCCTGAATTATGCAAAACACACAGTTAGGTATGCTGTGCACGTGAAAGGTGAAACAACTGCATTTTCCTCTGAAATACCACTCTTGTTCTTGTCAGCTCACACCCCCCCGCCCCCCCCACCACCCCAAGCTGCAAAGCCACCTGTAATCCCTGCAGGACCAATGTGTTAGCTAGTTTTCTCTTAATCATTTAACCTTGTACAGACACTTCTGAAATCAAATTAATGGGGGATAATCGGGTTACTAACGTGCAGGTAACTGTATGAATTGATGTGAGGAGTCTTAATTGTCTTTTTTGAGGACATAGGATTCTATTTTGAAAGCAAATCAATCTGACTGACATAAAGGCATATTTTTACTGGACACAGTCTAGGGAAAGGTTTGCAGCACATTTGAAAAATATTCACTTATTATTACTAAATATAATGACGTTTGTTTGTATGTTTTATGGACAGAAATTTTAACAAGTCAGTTCATCTTTGCAATGCACTTGTGATGTAAAACAACATTACTTGAACGTTGATCCCCACGCATGTGCAGATGCTCAGGTAGCTTTTGTGCTTGGCCTTAAACTGTCGACTTTAAGTGTCGACTCACTGTTTTATATTTTTGAGTTCAAAGAGTAGAATACGTAGCTGTTTGAAATTGCAGTGTAGTCCCATATTATAAGAAAATAAGGCTGGACAGTAATTCTAAACGTCCTAAGGTGGCAACCGTGCAAAGTTTTTCATTACTTAATTATTATGAACTGTTCTTGACAGTCACCAGCCAAATTCCTAGGTTGTTTTATGTGCTGAAGAACCAGAGCAAAGGAACCCCCCTCCCCCCCAAATACAAAAAACAGTACAAGGAACGATTATGGCTGCAGCTCGGGCCTGGCAGAGTATCACAATGGAATATGCCAAGTGTCTACTGATGTTTTTGGATCCAGAAATGCATCGACTGAAAAAGATTTGCAACCAAATATTGAACATTTTGAGAGTATACAGTCTGTTGAGTATTCACTGTATTTATTTAAAAGCAATTTATACAGATACACGTGCATAGCAACAGTATATCTTGTAAAAGCCAGAGTTTAAAAATGCTTGCGGCATTAAAACTAAAACTTAACCATGTTAAGAAAAAAGCTACACAGACTGTTAATCATGACACTCATAGCCCATATACAGTAAAGGCCTTTAAGAGCTTACAGTACATTAACATCAAATACCACAGAGGGCCATGATGTTTAAGGTTTTACACATATCAAATGTGAATGACTGTATTTCTTTGAAGGACGCCTTAACTACTGTGTGGTCGTACTATTAGATAAAGCATGTATTTTAGACACGGCACCATGTATTCAGATGTTCAGTGTTGGTCTCCTGTAATCTGGGAGCCTTTGTCTGACATGAGAGGGGCCTTGTTTACAGAAGAATGACTCTCACGAGGCTCTCGCAGGACACAAAAGTAAACTCACCATCACTGTGCAGTGCTGATGTTTCTTTTCTGTGGCACAACATCCTCATAACTGGAAACTGTTTGGGGTCGTTCCGTTGCTATTTATCCACACTGATATTATTTCAGCTGCTGTGAGTCTTCCGCTCCCTTCCACTGGGCATTTTCCAAGATGTGTGACGAAGGAACTGTGAGCACCCTAACTAAGTGCTGCTTACTAATTAAAGATCTGTCCACAGTGGTATGGAAATCCACATATAGTTTGTGCATCAGCTAAAATCAGCTCACGGGGGAATAATAGCGTGAATGCCAGATTTGGAATACATTTACAGAATACAGAAAACCTCTTCATAATAAAACTGTCTAAGATGATCAGTAAAGAACATACAGCCAAGATTTTTTTTTGGTTTAAAAAAAAAAACAATAGCTGATTAAAGTTTAAAAGGGTATCCTGCTTCTTTGTATTTCCAGTGCACTCCTCTGTACGGTTTAATATATATTTTGGAGTCTAAACAGCAGGCTTAATGACTGCTTGTAAATTAGCCAAGAAAGGGATACACAGAAAACTACTATTTGATTGTAAAACACTAAAGTGCAAGACAGGCTGATACCAGAGCTTGTTATATGAGAGGATGAGCCGAGCTGAGCTGAGCTAGCACACTGAAGCCAATTACATTCTCGGTCTTGATGAGCAAGATCACATACAAAAGGCTAAAGAGGGAGAGGAGCTCTCTTCAGTGGGGAGAGGCTACAGGTCTGCAGCTTTCATGTTGCCATGCATGTTATGATTACCCTTCATAATTCTAAGTCACTTCTCTCCATTGGGTATAAAAAAATATACATTTCTGTGCACTGATGTTTGGATTATCACTGATCCTGGCTGCTAAGCAAACACTTGGGTCGAATTTAAGGGTATCTGTCATGCTAGCTTGCTCCGGCCCCACCCTAGAGACGAGAGCGAGGGTCATGAGACTGGAAAGGCTGACAAAAACAAATCTTTAATCAATAACTGAGCCCTGAACGCAAAACCCTCCCTCTTCCCTCTCTGTCTCACAGCGCTCCGGGAGTGACAGTTTTTCTTTTTAATCTGTGCCCACATTGTGGAGAAATTGCAAGCTAATGTTTTGGCTATAGATCATTCAACAAATCGCTGCTGGCAGTGCATATCCAAAGTAACAGTCTGAATGCAAACATTTTCCACAACAGTTCAGCGGCTAATATGGCTTAAGGCGAGGTGAGGAGCAGTGTAGCAGTATCTGTTCTTTTGTGGTTATACCTGAAACATGTGGGAGGTGAAGAACTGACAAGCAAACAGTCCATAGGATAAATATCATTTGATGCCGAGACTCACAGCCTAACAATTCTAATGTCACGTAAACATCCTGCGAGAATTACCCATTTCACATAATTCCTAATACAGCATATTTTCAACTCGCAAACCCACTATGACATCATCCGTTGGTTTAATGGCTATTTTGGCCAGCACCATCTCGGATATTGCAAGACAATCATCACGATATCTGAAGAAAACTAAATGTCTGTGAAAAGTTAAAATTGCAGGAATTCTCTTTATTCAGAGAACAAAGTGCATAAAGTCTATGTATTGAAAGTAACAGGGCGTCTCTCAACATAGCTTTCTCCACTATAAACTCCCCCTTTTTCGGGCAGGTAACTTCCACCCAAGTTTCCCCCATTGATTCGAGCAGCACCACCGTGAGGAGACATCAAGTAGCGACGCTCAGTGAGTGAAACTGACAGGGAATGTTTACATTAGAGCGCCTTAATTTATTAATTGAAATATTAATATTTGTCATGGCGTATCGATTAGTGTATTGCACGAGCAAGGCGCCAGAGATCACATGGGGGTGCAGAGCTTTGTCTGCTGAGGTTATGAGGTTATTAAAATTTTATTTGTGTATATTAAATTTAGAAAATCTATTCAATATCAACCAACTTTTGGTCCACATTCAAATGTATTAAGCTATTTATTACAGCTAATAAGTAAAATATTATGTCATGTAATGTAAGTACCGAAGATCGGTATCAAAAAAAGAAAGCAAGGCAATATCTCAAGAGTTATCTTGGTTTTGATTATATGAAAGCTGAGGACAGTTCACAAACACTGTGAGAATAGGGACAAAAAGCTACAACTGCTGTTTATTTCTGCATATAAAACGTTTGCACTTGTATTCACTTTATTCTTTTGGTGTGTGTGCGTGGACAGTTTCAAGGAAAAAAGGTTGACCTATAGGACACGACTCACTGTCAGTCTATTTGGTGGCTCTAAATGGGACCATCATTTACAAAATGGTACTGAAACCAGTGTTTAAGACCATAAAGTCCTCAGCAACATGTTTACTGAAATAATAATCAAGTGAGATGTGAGGTTATTTTCTCATACAACACACAAATGGACTTCCATCCAGAGTATAAAGGTTTCAGTCATTTCTACATTGGGTTCACTTTCAGGACTCGGCGAATATGTCCATTTCTATATGCAGCCTCAGCATCTAACACCGTATATTTTAACTGAAGGAAAAAAGAGTACCAGCCAACACTGAGTCTTTTTAAAGACAGAGGCAGCATTGTTTTACCTGGTAATACACTGTCATCTGTCACAATGTCATCAAACTGTTGCTTCTTCTGCAAAAGTTAACCCCTGCTTTGTATTACCGGGACAGAACCACACTCACACACTTACACTTTCACAGTGAGCGATGGATGGAAACTGTATTAAATCATTTTCTTCTTCTTTCTTTGTGTGCACAAAACATGCAGGTACAGAATTTTCAGAATTCTTTAGCAACAAACAAAAAGAACAAATACAAGACAAAATGCCATTAATTCAAAGCATGCAGAGGAAAAACATTACACAGCCAACTTACATGCAGCACTTATAGAATCTGCAGTGATGCAGTGGATGTCAAAAATAATACAGTCGGGTCAGGTGATGAGAAATGGCAAATATTAAAAATTTAAACACTGTGATTTTATACCAGAGGTCTCAAACTCGCGGCCCAAGGGCCACATGAGGCCCTGCAATCGATTTCATGTGGCCCGCCATTTAATATCAAGGTGTAATAAGTAATTTGTGTCCGTCTTTGTTATTTATAGATTGATTTTGCATCATGAATTTGTTTTTATTGACTCAATCTGCATTGTTCTCTATCAAAAATAAACTTGTTTTCACAAAATGTTTAATTCTGTCAAATATCGTCATGAATATCATTAATAAATATGAATTTCTTGATATAATTTCAAGTTTACTGAGCAGTTATTTTTTTTAACTAATCACTTCTGTCTGTACTTGACAGGCCCTCCTAACCAGACTAGATGCTCATTGGCTTATTTGAGTTTGAGACCCCTGTTACATAGAATGGCCAGATCAGGCAAAATGTCAATCCACGGGACCTGGACCAGAGGGTAACATGGTTACAAGATGTAGACAGATGAAAAATCTAAAAAGAATGTGGTCAAAATGTGAAGAGCAGAGATTAATTCAGGCAGCCGTGGTGCAATGGACAACTGCTGACATGATGTCAATAAAAAGTGATGAATCTGGTTGTGAGGCATGAAGAAAGAAGGAGGAAAGGTAAATGGGGGGGGGGGGGGGGGGGTTAACCTGCAGGAGGCTACAGCAATGACATTTACACTAATGGACTATAGCACCTGTAGCCTTCAGATTAGTGCACTCTGCTGGGAGTCAGGTACGACCCAAAACTTTGACTAGCGTCACTCATCATTTCTGGTCAGATATCATGACATCAACGAATACAAAGCAACCAAAATTCAATACATGATTTCGTAATTGCCGTTTTCGCAATTCGCAATGTCCAAAACTGATTATATACTGTGCATATAAGGAAATGTAGTGGTGCTTGATTAAAGCCTTGCACTTGTGGGAGACACTGCGCTGAGTTACTGTGACACAGGACAATTTAAGTCATGTCATATTTCCCTGGCAGTAATAACAGTGATTGGCCTATAGTCCAGGGGCCGCTCTTCCCCAGCCTGATGGCTCTTGATGGGGACATGGAGAACAGTATGTAGACTCACTATAGCCTGTGTTAGTGTAAGACTGAGAAACCAATTATCTTTATCATTTGCCCCATAGCCTGTTCGATAACACTCTCACATGCGGTGAAATTACTAACCGCCCACAAGCCAAAAGAAAAAGAAAAAAAAAAGTCAAGTCTACTGAACTTCACCATGGTGTTGCTATGTTACCACAAAACTATGTAATGGCAAAGGGAACTCTGCTTTCTTAGCTGCTATAGCATGTAGGATGAGTGTTTGACCTGCGAAAGCTGCTACACAAGAAACAACTACCACTGGGAAACATGGGAAGAGTCTAAATGCTAGTGACGGATTCAAACTGTTCCAAATCTCACTGGACTCAATTGTTGACGCTCTTGTGCTACGACCAAACAAGACGCAACATCTGCAGCGCTTGCTCTCACTGCTTACAATTACAACACGCACTGTGGGTAAAACAGCATAATAAGAGAAGACTGTCAAAAAGTCTGAAAAAAAAAGAAAGAAAAAAGCCTGGGCCTGTTACTGGAAGTTCAACAAACATGCACACACGGTTAACTGCCTGCAACAAACTGAAAATGACTCTTTATGTGTTCTCAGCCCTCACCAAGCTCACCCATCCATAAAAATCCCATCTCAAGGAGAGCAGAGGTGAGGTCTCTCTCTCTCTCTCTCTCTCCCTCTCTCCCTCACTACCTCGCTCTCATTCTCTTTCACTTTCTCCGTCTTGCTTACACGTGCACACAAACAAAGCCCTTCTTTCTGTATCATAACTACTCCCACAATTACTCAGACGATTACTCAGATCAATGGTTTACCTGCCTGTTTGCGCCGCTCTACTCTGCCACAGTGTCCTGGCGAGGCAGGAAAAACCTCTGGGCTAAACGCATTAAACAGGGTGTCTGACATGGGTACCGCATACTGTAACACCACGCAATAACATGACAGAAAAGAGCAAGAGTGGCAAAACATATTGTCAGTCACTGCTGTCACACATGAAGGCGTAATGCAGAAGTCTATGAATCCCCTGCTTCAGAGATCCGTACACCAAACCATCAAACCTCTCTAAAACCTTCTCTGTTAAAAGACACCAAAAAGGATCTGGTGCAGCCGAGCTCACCCGGTGACAGATATTGAGTGTGGAGTCTAAAAGGGGGTTGGGGATGATTTGAGACTCTTTATTTAGAAATGACAATACATGAGCACACTTAATTACCCGGTCTCTAGTCTAGATCAACAGAGTCTTCCAGCGGTGAAGAGGCTGCTGTATTCATTAACGGTGAACAGGCACAATCTGCTTTACGGAGAACTTTTTTTTTTTTTTCAATGGGTAAAGACAGAGGCTAAAATTCACATTCATTCTCTGAAGAGGAATGAAGGGGGAAAATCAGCCCACAAATAACATCGAGACTTTGGCCTATATTTCTGACTGATTTGTTTTGGCAGTGAAAACAGCACTTGTGTGCAGACTTGTCAGCGCACTGAAGCAAGTGCACCCACAGAAGCTGTTTTTGTTTTGGTTTGTTTGGGGGTTTTTTTTCAATTCATAAAAAGCTATGATGTTGTGTTGTCTTTGTTCTTTGCCCCTTGTCTACTGTTCTCGTCGAGCCCGAATGTAATGAGAGGGAAGCGAGGGCAAGGATTAAATCCATCTGAAGGAAAGGAAATACTATGGGCTACAAGTGTTTTCAGCACCGCATTAATATTTTTGATCATTCACAATTGGATTTTGCTACATTATAAAGTACTACTGTTAACTTTGTTTGATTTGCTCTCATCTATCAAATACAGGTTGAAGAGAGGCAGGGAAAGGCAAGTACAGGGCCATAATTGATGGCTCAAAGTGTAAGCTTTCTCTCTGAGGGGCCGCTCAGGTCCTGATCCCCTGGCCTTAACCCGAAACAATCACTCTTAGTTAACAACAGCACTTCAGCTATTGACAGCGTGATCCCGTAAAGCAGACACTTCAATCAACAGAGCAGCCGGAGGTGGTGTTGTGTTGGAGGGGAATAAAAGGAGGAGGGGTCATGGGTACGGATGAAATCAAGAAGTAAATAAATGAATCAATGAATGAATAATAGATTGGCCAGCTAGTGGCCTCTTGGAGCGGCAAATGCAGTATTAATAACTGACTCTTACTGTTCATCTCTGTGTCATCACTGATACTCTTAGGTGGACCATGGCCAGCATAACACACTGCTGATCTGTACATTCGATCCGGATTACGAACTTTCTTCAGTCCTTCAGGAGGCAAAGAGAAAAGTAGAGAAAATCGAGGAAAAGAAGCAGAGAACTGCCAGCCTGTGATTACTAAGCAAAACCCCCATGCAAGCAGTATCAACAGAAGCTAGACAGTATATTGAAATACATTTAGAATACACAAGAGCTTTTGGGCAAAAAAAAATAAAAAATATGATGCTTATAATAATAACAACAACAATAATGGTGATGATGATAAAGCGCAGTTTGTTTTGTCTATTTTAAAACTTTAAAACGAATGTTCCTATTGTCGGAGTATTTCTAAACCTACAGGAAAAAAAAGGCCAATAATAAGGGTCAGTGTACCTCCGGTCTAGTTTGATACGGGTCAATAATACTCCCTATTGCATCACTGGCAAAGCGGATTAATCAATACAATCAATCAGGAGGCAGTGCAAAACAGTCGGTTATGGTCTATTACAGGCAGGCATTAGAAACGATACGTCTCAGGGACCACAGACCGGACCTGGGTCCCATCCATCTACACCTCACTGATTCAATTAAATGGCTGGATTTAAAAAAGAAAAGAAAAGAAAAGAAAAGAAGTCAATGATTCAACACAAAACTGCGAGAGCAAGTGAGTCGTCCGACATCATGGGGAGGTTAAATTCACCCTTCTTTACAAAACAGCAGAGAAATATTTATACCATTGCTGCACAAGCACTTTTGTAAGTTAATGGCTGACTGCGTGCTTATTTGATGTTTTGCTGCTGCTTCACCCTGAACTTTGAGTGAAATGATAACATTGTGAAACTTTTTTTTAAAAAAGTCACCCACTTGAAAATAAAGAAGAGATATTACTGCCTGCACGGCTGAGGCTGTGGGCCCGATTCACGTTTTTTCACCATTGTTTCCGTTGTCACCAGTGTCCTGGCTGTGTTACACTTAGATTTACACAGTTTCTACAACACACTTGTGCAGATTTTTCGCCTCAGTAAACTGTCCCTTTGTCATTGCCCTTGTGTTTCTCTTAAATTAAGGTAAATACAGTTCTGCAAAGTTTACAAAAAATGAAATTCTCAAAGCTTTGAAGGGTAAATGCATGAAGACTGGTTTTCTAACACAGTGTCAACACCACAAAAGTGTTAGTGCTGTAGCTTGTGTTTACATAAGTGCGTGTTTGTTTATTTCTCACATTTGGCTCTTACACAGCAGTATTTGTATGAGTCTCAGCTCTCTTGGACTGAAGACAATTCAAAGTAAATTTGTCCAGAGCTAGCTGGCTCAGATTGAGATATATCAAGCCTGTCTTTTCGTAGTCCTCTAGGTCCTTACACTTACAGTAACAGACCTTTAGTGCTGAAGAGCATGAGTGTGAAGGAAACAGTATCCTCCTACCCAAAGGGTTCTGACAATCAGTTAGGCTGAAGGATGTAAACATCACACTAGGAGTGAGACTAGGCCACAGCCCCTGGATTTAACTTGAGATGTAACCCTCGGTTGTTATGGGCCTTCATAAGGTCTGCCAAACAACTGAGAGATCAAGATCAGCACTGCCTGCATTCCACAAGGACAAAAAGGTTAAGAAACACCGTTTGTCTCTAGCGGTGGCCCATCCCGCGTCCTTCATGTAAAAACTGATGGCACTTTGAAAACTGCACGTTTTTCATTAACAGACAAAAATAAAGAAAAGTCGGGCGCACGAGCGAAGATTTGGCACAAGAGTTTTATGTAAACGCTCCGACAGCCAGATTTGCACAAGGCAACGTTGCATTTACATTAAGATATGAAGCTCCAGCTTTCTCTTTTTATGCTCCCCTTCCTCCTCCTCCTCCTTTTTCCACTGACCGGCGGCCTCACAGGAACACTGAAAATAACTTAACCTGCTCAGCGATGGGACTTTCAAGTCAGGGTTTTCAGTGAGAGCTCCGTATTGTTGGACAGGAATCAAGTTTAACAAGTGGAGTCCGTATATTAAGTTCAGCTAGGTAGATGAATACATTAGAAGTATACACCACAGTGAAGTCATTACTATCATAAAACCAGATGTCTTCATTTTTTGTCATAGCCACAGACTGATCCCTCATGTACTATGCGCAGCTTCTATAGCTCAATAGCACCCCCTGGTGGGACTGGTTTTAGTGGTTGGCACACTGACATCCAAACAACTGAAATCCCACTGTTTTATCTTTTCCTCTCACATGGGCACAGGTAATTTGTTTACACCCATTTGAAACATTAAAGTGTTTCCACATCAAAGAGGATTTGTGTTTGAGGTTCGTGACACCAGACTGTGACAGAAGTCTGTTCAATTTTCAAGCCTGTCACAAAACAAATATTATGAGCAGCTCAGAAACAGCTGGCCCGAACAATTTATGTCAAATTATTATTTTTATTTTTTTTTTTCGGGGGGGGGTGTAAATTATGCAGCCCAATTAAAAGTCTAGCATTCGTCTTCATGTGTCACGCATAACACAAATCAATAGATATAAAATTATCACAAGTTCAGCAGGAATATGCTGTATTGACATCCTATCATTACACTCATCTCTGCCAAATTCAAGGTGAAGCTGAACGCGGTGACAACACTGAAATACGCCTCATCATCTGAAACTTTCATCTACACCAAATGGGAAAGATTGTGAGTATCAAGTCTGGTTCAAATACTCCAAACAGCAGACAGATGCCATCAGCTAATAAGGAAAAGTAGTCCCTTTAGGGCTAATGTGTTTCATCCTAACTTCATTTTCTTACAGACAGCGTTTAATTACTCACCCAAAAATTTCCATGGGCCTATCTGAATGAGAACAGATCCTCTATGCATATGCTTTGCAGTAAAATATCCCACTAAAAAAGGGAAATGAGTTAAGTCTAATGCATTTCATTTTGAGTTAGTGAGCCGTGCGAAATAAGCTGGAGGGATATAGGAGGTGGAAAAAGTCGTAATTTTGTGCTATGAGTAAAGTAGTGTAATGGGCAAGCTGGTTAAAAAAAAGCTGCTCTCCATCTTCCCTGTTTTCATCTGGTGTGATGGCATTTCATTTCAAGTGCGGTGAGGAGGCTTTTGTGCAAGCCGAGCACACATTTGACGTCTCAAACCAAATCTGGACCAAGTAGTGTTAATTAATATGTTAATAAATACGACATTCAGGCATGAATAAAATAAAATAAAGAAAATATATAAACCACTTCTGTGTCGGAAACACGGATCGCTTTAAATGCCAAAGAAATATGTCGCGCTTGAAGGTGGAAGTGAACGACCCTCTCTCCCTCTCTCTCTCTCTCTAACACAGAAAGAAAGAAAAAATAAATAACAACAAAAACTGTGTTTAAAACCGAACACGTCTGACTGACAACGAGGCTGTGTGCGAAAAACAAACAAACGCAGGGGAAAGAGCAGATAACGATGACACGTAAAACTCACACGAGCAGAGCCGCTTTTAAAGCTGGGCAATAAGGGAAGAAGTTAGTCGATGCCAATGACATGTTGTCATTAACTTAGCCTTGTTGTTAACAACTTAAAATGCTCGCGTTTTGACGCGGAAATAAACAAAATACATGACAACACACACACACGGTACTTTTACCACGCTGACTGTTTGTCCCCGTAGCGTGTCTGCTCACTGTGGGCTACGGTGGGCATAGTAGCTGGGCTAGAAAGCAAGCTAATATTAGCTGGCTAGGTGATGTCTCCACGTTTCAGCTGCCTCTTCGCGAGGCAAAACAGCGGAGCCGTTTTTTTTTCTCCTCCGCCGGAGCGAAAATCCGCCCGTTACTCGTCCTCGCGCGTGTGTCGCGGAGTTACAACTGTTGTGGGGGGAAAAAAATCACAGCGCGGCCATAGTAGTGAATTAATCCCATTATATTTCTCTTACCTTCCGGCTTGTTTTCGGCAGCCATTTCCCCTTCACGCGCAACATCCTCCTCCTCCTCACGACCGTGGGTACCACGCGCGTGCACGGCGAGGACAGCACGAGGAGGGAGCGGAGGAGCAAGCGGCGAGTCGGTCCGAACGAGGAGAACTTACCATTGGCTGCGAGGCGGTGACTGACAGAGGGGGCTGAAAAACACACACAGCAGCTCCCCTCTCATCACCTTGGCACCAGCAGCCCCTGTCTCTCTTTTTCTTTTTTGTCTGTTTTCTGTTTGTCTTTTTTTTTTCTCAGTGAATGTAAAACAGCTCCGATGTGACGCTCGTGTTCAAACACGGTGACGCGCTGTCCTGCGCTGCTGAAAAAAGCCAAATAAGTTCGCGTTCATGAAGGCTGCAGCCTTTGTCCTTAATTAAAACTAATGCCGTGGTAAATATGAAATGTTTGTCTTGTACGAGCTGACTCACTAAAGTCATTCAGCATTTGAAATTCCCTGAGAAGCACCAGAACATGGACAGAATATGAGACGAGTAAAAAAAGAGAGTATTTTTCTGTAGGATTCTTAGAGACTGAAAGACTCAGCATCTTTCTGTCTCTTTGGGGTTATTTACACTGTATCTGTGCTCATTTAGAGTCTTGCGTGGTTGTTTTGTACTTCTTTGTGGTCATTTGGACCATGTTGGTCCCTCCTTGTCATGTGTGTCTTTCTTTTTTCCATCATTGATTTGAGTGTCTCTGTGGCCTTTTGAGGTCATTTTGTGTCTCTTTTTGTGTGTTTATATATCTCGCTTATTCGAGTATTTCCATGACTCTTAAACGACTCATTTCATACAAAGACTCAGGAGTTCCCTTAACCTCTAGAAACCCAGTCAACCACTTTTTTTTAGTAGGCTACATTATTAACGTCTATGGTGCTATTACTTGTTAAGTCAGCTGGTTAAAACTTTTTATCGCAGTTTTTTACACAGTAAACTCACATTCAGAAAATGTATTTACGCCTATGACTATGATTCTAAACAATTTCTTATTGATACTGGTTTCCATAACTAGTAAATAACTGGTAAAAAACCAATGACAAATCATTTTTAGTGCATAGTCTGCCAATCAAATGTCCCTTTACATTTATTAAAAATCTGCAAGCTGTCATTCTTTGTTTCCTATAAGACTCATTTCGATTCTTATGTGGTTGGTTTGTACTTATTTGTGGTCATTTGGGCCATTTGTGTCCCTCTTTATTGTCATGTCTGTCTTGCATTTGTTTTGGTAATAATTGTGTGCCATTGTAATCAATTTACATCCCCATTGGTTTGTGTCTCTGTGGCTTTTGTTTCTTTTGAGGTCAGTTTGTGTTTTGCTTTTTTGTGGCATTTTTTTATTTCTATGACTTTTAAATTACTAATTTCATACAAAGACTCAGGAGTTCCCTTAACCTCTAGAAACCCAGTCAACCACTTTTTAGTAGGCTATATTATTAACGTTAATGGTTAACTTTCATTACCTTTTAAGTCAGCTGGTCAAAACTTTTTTACTTCATACAGCAAACTCACCATCAAATTATATTTACCTAATTGACTACGATTCTAAACAATTTGTTATTGACACTGGTTTCCATAAACTCCTGGGTACAAATAGCTGATCAAAAACAAACACAACAACAATCAATTTTAGGTACATAGTCTGCCAATCAAATGTCAGTTTACACTGAAACATCTGTAGGTTGTCATTCTTTGTTCTCCTGTAAACATGTCTTACAGAGCTCACATTGTGGCACCATAATAATAATGATAATACTAATAATAATACAAGGCTGCAGGGCTTTATGTTGACAACAGGAGCTGGTGGGGCGTGATGTCACTGCGATGTAGTGAATACAATGACTTTTAATTATGTCTGTTTTGAAACACGCTTTAAACTTCTATCATTAAGGTTCGGGTTACATTGGCTTGGAAATAGTGGGGGCTATGTAAATGATTAGAGGCAATCTAATTACAGATCACTGTGCTTCATAGACTTTGCCTCTGGCACTTGTGTCAACTGCAGCAGCACTTAAAGGCCCGCTTCGCTCTGCATTAACAGGCTGGTGGCCATCAGTGCTGAAATGCATGGTGCTATAGTTTGAGGCGGTGGTGCTGAAAGGACAGCTCCTCTGCTGCTGCTGCTAGTGGTGCTGCTCCTTGAAAAGTCTTATGGCTTGCTGTTATTGCAAAGGAAGTAATAATGAACTAATGAAAGAGCCAATGTAGTGAAGTGCTTTTCTCACCCTTAGTCCTGATTGCTCCCAGGTGGATAGAGAGCAGACATTATAGCCCCTTAGAATTAGGAATGTAAGCAGAATTAATTTCTTACATATAAAATATTAAACGTATTAAAGTGCATTTTTAAACACTGTAAATTAAATAACATATTAAAAACTATATATGAATAATATTTTGAAAAATATATACATTTAATATATGTTTTAGTAATTAAACAAAACTGTGTAATGCTGCAAAGTTGAAATGCCATCTTACTTTTTTATTTTGAACTTTACAGTATTTTGTTCCATTTTTGTATTATTATTTTTTTTAAATAACATTGCCTTTGATGACTTTATATTATAGGTATGAGATTTTTTTAAATGATAAAATATAAACGCAGGTCAATGAATACAGTCTGGGTGAAATTGTTCATCCCAAACGTAGGGGGGCGACAGAGAACGCAAACGAGCGTTTGAGTGACGTCAAAGATACGAAGAAGGAATGACCGGGTGTAAACATGGCGTCTGCCTTGGACGATGATGAGATCGGCAGTGATGACTATTATTCCTTGTTGAATGTCAGAAGAGAGGTACAGTTTGTGTCCGTAATCCCAGTACACGTCTGTGCACGTGCATTAATCCGTGATCCTGTACGATTTATGCGGCTCACGCGCAATGGCTGCATAAAAATCTCATTCAACGTTAGCTAGGTGGCTAGCGTGTGACCCTCGACATTGATTCGGGTGCAGTGACTCTTGGCGGCGTGAAAGTTTTGCGTGACACTCAACAGGTCGAGAGGCGTTCGGTCTCATTCACGTGTCAGTTGACGAAGCGGCGATTTGTGAGTTAATGTTAATAAAGTGTTAGTTTCTTTAGTTTCACGGTGAACTCTTGGACTCGGGACAGGGCTCCACACTCACACACACTCACACACACCGTGGCTAATGCTACAGCTGTACTGTACTTCAGGATTTCATCATACAGTGTGGACACATGAGTGAAAGTAACATTTTATTATGTTTACGCGTTCATTCAAGAACATGTTCAGCTCACTGTTACTGTCCAGTGGGTTTTGAAGTGACAGGACAGTGGACAGAATGTGAGAATATCCTGATTAGAATGATTAAAAACGACTGTTGCTGTACAAACATATGTTTGTAGTAAATGTCTCTCTGTACGGTCCTTCACTATGATTTGTTTTGTTTTCGTGCTTCCTTGTCATCATTTTGACTTTGACATTTTGATTTTCACTTTGTTGTCAAAAACAGAAGTTTAGAAACCAGCCTTTTAATTTCATAATCAATTGATTTGTTGATTATTATTGTTGGTCAGATCATGTTGAAAAATGTTGGAAATTAAGTTCTCAAATGTTTAGTTTTGTCCACAAACAAAATAAGTATTACATTTGAAGGAGAGGAAAGCAGAATATATTCACATTTAAGAAATCTGAAAGCGTGTTTTAATTATTGAAGAAAAACAAACGCTCAACCAGATTCATCGATTACAAAAATAGTTGACGAATAATGAAATAACCGAATAATCGTTGCAGCCCTACTCGCTTGTTAATCACTTTTTAATTTATAAACTTTTTGTGAAGTATAGACACCTTACTGAACCTTCATTACTGAAACCAAAAAAAAATTAAAATTAAATGAATTTTAATCAGTAAATTAATTTACTGATTAAAAATAAATAAATAAATGTTTTGGGTTCATTCCAAATGTGTAAACACATATTTTTAAAGGGATCATAGATGTGATTAGGAGTTTTGCACTGTAGTCTTTCTCATAACAATCTTAACAATGACGTAGCATCAGCAGCAACTTGATATACTGTACATTCTTTTGTGATGAGCCTTCTAAACACTGATTGTCATTTATAGTGGACATTATTGAATTCAAGGAAGTGTTAAGTGATCCATAATATCAGTTACAGGAAAGCTGTGCTCTAACATCATGCGCTGTTTCATGTACTTTATTTTCCTACACATTTCCTCATTTCATACTATTTCAATATTCTTCCCTCAGGCCACACAGGATGAACTGAAGGCAGCATACAGACGACTATGCATGCTCTATCACCCAGACAAACACCGGGACCCTGAGCTCAAGCGGCAAGCTGAACAGCTTTTCAACCTCGTGCATGAAGCTTATGAAGGTGAGCGGCGTTTTGGGGACTGACTCTGCAGCAACACATCAAGCTAATTTCACAACAGAAGTGGGAAGGCAGACCTAACTGGAGGAAAGCACAGTTATTAGACACGTTCTCGGGAGATCATGTAAAACTAATGAATGTCAGACCTTAAGTGTTTGTAGTTTATTCTGAAGTTGTGTCAAACAGCAAAACAAGAACATCTTTGTATAACTGCTTATAAGATGGACCTTTTTGGTCATATTCATCCAGCCTTAATTGCTTGCTATTAATATTAATGGTGGTTTGTATCTTTCTAGTGCTCAGAGATCCACAGTCACGAGCTATTTATGATATCTACGGCAAGCGGGGACTCGATGTTGAAGGATGGGAGGTAAGTCCACCATTATTTATTCATGCCAAAATGTACAATGATACATTTTTAAAAACATGGCATTCTGAATTTTCCAATCACATCTGTCAGACTCACCACCTACAACTTACTACAGGGCTTTGTGTTTTGTTTACATATTATCATGCATGGATTGTGGCATTTGAGCAGAATTATAGTATTTGCTTTTTCCAACAGCCTTCTATTTGGAATGCTTTTTTTTTGGCAGCATTTGTGTCCATCTTTGACCACGTGACTTAAGACAATAATGACAAAAAGTTACCATTCACATGTCATACATATTAACTTTGTTAATATTTAATAATATTCTTAGTACTGATCGTCCGTTGACAGAAGTTATCCATCAAGGCTAAAATAATATTAAATAAGGAAGAAGAATAGAAAAACAAAGACAGGGACAGTCATCTGTTCATCTCTGTAGATGTTCACTATGCAAATTAGCATGAAATAGCCCTTGGTTTGCTTAATCAGTAACTATTAATGTCTGTGTCTTTACACGTGAAGAAAATATATGAGCTTCAATCAAATACCAGGGAAATTTCTTTTACTGTAACGGTTTCATCTGCAACTTCTGAAGCAGCGAGTCCTTCATTTTCTTTTCATTCAAATATTCTCTGGCTCCAGGTGGTGGAAAGGAAAAGAACCCCTGCAGAGATCCGAGAGGAATATGAGCGTCTTCAGATAGAGCGCGAGGAGAGGAGGCTCCAACAAAGGACCAATCCAAAGGTATGTTTTTAAGAAAAGATAAAAAGCCTCGTATTGAACTGAATGTAAAAAAAAAAAAAGTCATGAAGTATGCACTGTTTATATTTGAATATGCCATTCACAGGGAACGATTAGTGTGGGCATTGATGCCACGGACCTCTTTGACAGATATGAGGAAGACTTTGAGGACATGGTTGGAGGAGGAGTCCCTCATGTGGAAATCAACAAGATGCATATATCACAATCCATAGAGGTGATGTGTTGCTCTTTGAGTGATGTGTTCTTTAGTGGGGGCTTTTTTTTTGTATAAAAAGAGTCAATGATGTTGTTTGAGATCACATCAAAGTGTTTATAGTTCTCTGTGTTCTCCTGCAGGCTCCTCTCACTGCAAAAGACACGGCGGTTTTGTCTGGCTCCTTATCAACGCACAATGGAAATGGAGGTGGCACCATTAACTTGGCCTTGAGAAGAGTCACCTCAGCGAAAGGGTGGGGAGAGGTATGCTACATTACGTACATCTCAGTGGGAAACACACACTCGTATGTATGTATGCTATGACCGGCAAGTTTCTTTCTTTGTTTGTCACAAAACACCCAGTACATTTTAAAGGTCTGTTGTGTAAAAATTAGTGACAACAACTGGTGAGACGGCAGAGTGCTACAAACGGCAAACTCCTCCGCTCATCCCCCCCTCCCTTCTCCCAAATGATAAACACTCTTTCACTCTTTCACAACTCTCGCCACTCTCACACTCCCTGCCATTACCTTATTCTTCTCCGTTGGTTTATGCATCAGATGTAACGTTTATGTTCAGGCTGCTGTAGAAACAGGGTGGTGCAAAATGGCGCCCTAAAGAACTTTTTTTTTACATACTTCAAGTGCAGACACGCATCAACTCGGTGCCTCCATGCTTGAAAATCCACACTACTTGTAAACTGGAGAAGACGGAATGTTTACGCACATTTTTATTGCTGGGCTTAATATTACCTGGGGTCATTTTTACCCATGTAGAGGTCGCCATAATCTTTACTGACATTGTCCGGTAATGATTACTGACATGGCACATTCAGATGGGACTAAAATCACTGAGAAGCTCTGGTAATAATTACTTAACCCCACCTTCTCTTGTAAAATGGGTTATATTTTAAAGTAAATATCTACTTCCATCCACCTATATTACTGGTATATTGCTTCTTCTTTTTTTTTAATAAATGCCTCTAAATGTTACACACTACACCTTTTGTAAAAAGAGAAAAATGATTTGTCATGAGGATGCATTTTGTGTGTACACAGGTAGAGTTAGGTGCTGGAGACACTCATGGGCCTCTCTTAGGAATGAAGATCTTCCGTAACTTGACACCGAGATGGTAGATGTTCACGAGAAAGTTTTTTTTTTTTTTTGTACGTTTACGTTTTTTCTGATGAGAACAATTATTCTTCCACAGCTTTGTGACAGCTCAGTGTGGGCTCCAGTTTTCATCCCGAGGCGTGCGTCCCGGCTTCACCACAGTTCTGGCCCGTCATCTAGACAAGAACACTATGGGCTATCTGCAGTGGCGATGGGGCGTCCAGTCCTCTATGAACACCAGCGTAGTCAGGGACACCAAGAGCAGCCATTTCACGTTCGCACTGCAGGTTTGCTGCCAGCAGTTATATTTAACTTTAATATGAGCCAAGACACTTTAAAAATCAACAGTTGCTTCTTGAGACTCTGCCTGATGATTTACTTTTTGTCTGCGCAGCTTGGCGTTCCTCACACTTTTATGATGATGAGCTACCAGTACAAGTTCCAGGACGAAGATCAGACAAAAATAAAGGGCTCAGTAAAGTATGTCGTCGTACATAATCTGTAACTGGAACTCACCGTTAGGTGCGTTTGCTGAAGAACTGAACTCCGGTTCACTCAACATTGCAGGTAGTGACTGTGTCTGTGTGTTACAGATCAGGTTTCTTTGGGACGGTGGTGGAGTACGGCGCTGAGAGGAAGATCAGTCGACACAGTGTCCTCGGGGCCACCGTCAGCGTGGGAGTACCCCAAGGTGTCTCCCTCAAGATCAAGTAAGCATGGCTCCACTTTCTGTCTGTCATTGGTTCTCGTCTGTCTTTCTTCCATCACAGCTCTGATGGCGCCCACTGGAATTAAATTACAATATCCCGTGTCAGATGAGTTTCCTGCAAATTGATGACTTTGATGACAGTACTGGACCCAATGAGTTTCTAGGTAGCAGAGTTGATGCAGACAGACACTAGAAGAACAGTAATTACTCGTAACATTATAACCAATTATATGTTTTAATGTTTAAGCAGATCTGTGTAACACTTATTCATATTAGTGTATTATTTTATAACTGGAGAGAGAAACACACCACACGTTATTCTCAGCGGGGTAGACGGTGAAAAAGATCTTTCACCACAGTTTCAATATCTTTTACATATGCCACACACACTGCACTCTCTGTGCCCGTTTCAAAGTAAAAGCACTCATGTCAGTGATTCAGTTCCCTCAATCCTTTTCAATTTTTAAACAAGGCTTTTTGCAGCAGATCAGCAACGAAGCCACAAAGTTCTTTGTGGCTAGGGATGAGCTGATACGAGAAGAAATGTGGAAGCCAATACGATCCAAAAACCATTGATGTCGTATAATTACTACATTATGAACTGAATGTAAGCAAGCGAATAAAAAGCAGCAAGTTGTGTGCCGCTTGTTTCCTCTTTATAGGAGCAAAATATTTGTTAATATAAAATAATACAAATATAACATTATGTTTTTGAAATGGCTTGCCCACTTGATCTCACGTTCCATTCCAGTAGCAGATAATTCTCACCAGGACTTTTAACCCTTTTTTTCGTACATTATATGGACAAACGTATTTGGCCACACCTTGAATTCAGGTGTTTCACTCTGGCTTTGGTCTCGGCCCCTTAACTCCAATGAAGGACAACAGTCTTGATGCTTCAGCAAGCCAAAACATTTTGGACAATGCTATACAACAGTTTGAGTAAGGCCCTTTTCTATCCCAACGTGATTGTGCCGCAGTGCACAAAGCGAGGAGTAGAAAGACACGGTTTGACGAGTTTGGTGTGGAAAAACAGAGCCCTGACCTCAACCCCACCTTTGGGATGAACTTGAACAGAGATTGTGAGCCAGGCCTTCTCGTCCAACATCATTGCCTGACCTCATACAGAATGAATGGACACAAATTCACATAGAAACACTTCCAAATCTTGGGGAAAGTCTCCCAAGAAGTGTGGAAACTGTTAGAGCTGCAAAAAGGGACCAACTCCATATGTACTATATTTGAATTTGTCATCACAGTTGTTGTAATAGTCAGGTGTCATGTGTTGTGTGTTCCTCCGTGTTTGTCCACATCGCCCACCGTGGAAAAAGGCAGACCCAGCCCTTAAATATCCAAAAGAGCTGTCTTGGACTATTTTTGGAACAGGAAAAACGTGGTATCAAGCCCCTGCACAAGACAATAACACCTTTGTACACTGAACCATAGCAAATGAGATGATGCTAAATGTGGTTCATATTTGTCTTTCTGTGATACATTACCAGCAACGTACTCTACTGGATCTACTTTAAACAGTTCTCATTTTCTCTGCCAGTTAGCTTTAAATAATGATACCAGCTTTCTACCTGCAGACTAAACAGAGCCAGCCAGACATATCTCTTCCCGATTCACCTGACTGACCAGCTCCTGCCAAGTGCTGTATTTTATGCCACAGTTGGACCATTGGTTTTCTACCTCGCCATGCAGCAGCTTATTATCCGGCCCTACTTGCAGTCCCAGAAGGAACAGTAAGGAACCTTCTCTTTAACTTGGTTGATTCATTCAAGGAACGTTATTGGAGGTAGTGCCATATGTGATAATATTATGAGCTAATTTTATTTCTCCATTCGTCTTCCAACTCAACAGAGAGTTGGAGAAGCAGCAGGAGAGCTCGGCCTCTAATATCGCCAAGAAGAAACAGGAGGCAGAGTCGAGTGTGAGTGTTGTGTTCCGCATGCTCACGTGTCGCTGTGGTTCAGCGTTGGATAAGAAATGCATGCGATGTGGGATAACTTGACATGGGAACCGAGGGGCTAAAATGAGATTAGATTAAATACAAAGTCTTGACATTGAGTTGAAATTTGTTCATGTAATCCGTTTGAAATCTCATTGTTTTTGTTGTTCTTCCTCTGTGTGTTCTTTTATATCTCTGAAGGTCTTGCTCATGCAGGAGTCTGTGCGCCGGATTATTGAAGCTGAGGAGTCTAGAATGGGTAAGATCTGTAATACTTAAGGGATGAGCTTAATGTGTGTGTGCACACATGCGTGCGTTCGCATGGATTCTGGTTTGTTCTCAGTAGGTTATTTTGAAAGTGATTCCCAATTGAACATTGAACAGTGTCATTTCTGAGATTAAAATAAAATCTAGATCTCCTTTAATTTGGTTTAATTTCCTGCTAGCCACGAATTCCCTACACTCACATCCAGCAACAACATTATAGCAGAATCCAGAATTTACATCTTTCAGTTGTGCTTCGTGGACACTGATAGTATCAAGGGGGATTTTTGTGGTGATGTGGGTATTTTCTTTTTAATGAGAAATAATAGATTTCAGTGGATGTGGATTGGTTACATGGGCTTCTTAGTTGGCTCTCAGTATAATAAGGAGTTTGGCAAGTGATGGTCAGCTTTTGACACCTCTTAGCACACTTAAGTGTCAAAAGAGTTCCCTGTCGACTTTCCGTCACAAACAGTCAAAAGCATTTGATTAAACTGATTATAAATCATGAAATGATCCAATATCATAATGCATCTTGCAGTTAATCGTGCTGTCTTTTTGTTTTGTTCTTGCCAAATGTCATGTTAAATAATTGGGGGGGCAGAGCAGCTCTCACACAAATCTATGACAGACGGGTTTTGTTAAAGGCTTGGTCTGCCCTGTCCAGTTTAGATCATCTACTTCTGGTTTAAATCATTCCTCTTTAGATGTTTTTGTCTGTTTATTGTATTTTTAATGAGTTGTTTTTGCGCTGTTGCCTTGTGATGGACAGTAAAGCTCTGAACTGAACAGAACGTAACTTAAAACCATTACATAATGGAAGTGGGAAGTTGAGTTAGACTGAAAATATCTGCATGTTTTGAGTTTTTGAATCGTTTTAGGCGAGATGTTTGTTTGGCTCATTTGCATTTTGAATCCGAGAGAAAACAAAGTTAAGACGTTAAATGTGCAGTTGATTAAAAGCTGTCCTCAATGTTGCCCCTGAATCAGGTCTCATCATCCTCAACGCCTGGTACGGCAAGTTTGTTACGGACAACAGTCGGAAACACGAGCGGGCGAAGGTCATTGACGTAACTGTGCCACTGCAGTGTCTGGTCAAAGACTCAAAACTCATCCTCACTGAGGCCACAAAGGTGAACACATTAATGCAAACCTTAGTAGAGATGTTTTTAGCTGTAATGTTAGTGTAGCTAGAGATACAGTGAACTGTATTTCATACTGCATGTGTTTGAAGTGATAAACTTGTGTCCTCAACTTGCTCTGTGATGGTTGGTTGCCTGCTGCTGCTGCTGCTGTATGATGTGATGTTTTTTGCAGTCTGGACTCCCTGGCTTCTACGACCCCTGTGTGGGGGAGGAGAAGAGCCTGAAGGTGCTGTATCAGTTCCGTGGAGTCATGCATCAAGTCTTGTCAGGAGACGCAGAACCACTCAGGATACCAAAGCAATGTAAGTCCTTTAGTGCACTATATATCAGAGTGGCTGCCTCACGCGGGCATGTGTTGTCTTTTTGTTTCATTTAATGTGGTGTTTAGCATCTTCATAGCAGATTCATGATTTAGTAGATGGTACGTTGCCTTGAATTGTCACCAAACAACAACCCCGGCTTTAGATGTTTTTGGTCACATTCTCTGTAGATGTATATTTCCTCCTAAAATCCACTGAGCCACCTTCATACGCCTCCCGCCAGCTTTATCCTTATTTTATTGACTTATTTCCTTCTTTGTTTCCTGCTCTACAGCTCACAGGATTGACGCCGACACATAGATACTCCTCCGCTGACCAAATGAAGTCACCATTCAGCTGTTTGTCAGAAGAAGGATCAACGTGTTTTAGATACAACATGGATTTAAGTCCTTGTTACTCAGAAATTGTGCATTTATCTCTTCTTTTTCTTTTTTTTTTGTCTTTATAGTCATTTAAATATGCAGAGCGCAGTAAAACAGTCACAAACTGGGGTGATCATAATTCAGTATCCACAGACAGAGTTGTGGCCTGCTTGAAATTCTAATGTGACACCAAAATCCGTGGCTAACAACCTTCTGCTTCCAAGGTTGTCGAGCCTCTTTGGTGTCCGTTTATTTTTTGGTATGGCTTGTAATTTATGATCTTTGAAGTTCTATGTACTGCTTTGTACATAAACTGCAGTGCCTATGTGATTGAAGATATGAATGCACCTCTGTTTGTTTGCCATATTATTAAAGACAAGTATCTCTCATTTTATATGTCATTGTGTTGTCAGACTTTTTGATAGTGACGTGACCGGATTTCACCTTTTCAATTTAAAGCAGTTGATTAACTGGAAGTTTGATGTTGCTTCCAGTGAAATAGGCAACCCTGCCTCTAAAAAAAGTATACCAAGTGGGTCAGGCAAACAATATAGACAAAACCACCCCGACAATGAATCACACTCTTCCTTAGAAGGAACTGTTTGTTCATTAATCTGATTAATTTGTTTTTATTAGTTTGTTATCCTGAAGCAGTGTGCCTGCCCCTCGGTGTTCATTATTCAGCTGATTTGTTGGAGATGCATTATTTACTAATCAATTTCGACTCCAGTCAGATCATTAGGTTTGTGTTCGAAAAGAATAAATGTTTTCCAAATGACAGAATATGAAACTGAAAGTTGACAGTGATGCTGTCTCATTCATTTTCTAATATAAATCAGGCATAATCCATAAATAACAGATGTGGGGTTGCCAGTTTGTGGAAAAACCTCCTCCAGCATGACACAATTGTTAGATGCAGGCATTGTATTTACTCTGCAATGTTTGTGTTTGACTGTTTGGCAACTTTTTAACATCTGTTAAAGGACGGCAGTTGTATAACCCTAAATATACGTTTGTAAACAATTGAGGTAAAGTTATTTAAAGGTTTCTTTCCCCTTGGGATGGTGAACTACTGAGTCACCAGCCCACTGTAGAGGTGTCATAAATGACACATTTTAAAGCATTTAAAATGGTAGATAATTGAAATGAAGGAGCCACACGGTGGCGCACTGCTGCCTCACATCTCTGCATGGGTTTCCTCCCACTGTCCCAAAACACGTAGAGATTAATCAAGCACTCTAAATTGACCTCAGTGTTGTTCGTTTTTCATATCTGTCCAGTCTACCCCCGCCTTTAGCCTCTATCATCACTTGGTTCCATCGACGACTTAAATGTACAGCTGCAGACTGACAATGTCACTGAGAGATTCCATTTATATATTTAAAACAGCTGCTTTTTTGTTCCCTACATCTTACTGTCATGCAAGTAATCGGTGTGGAAACCACTAATTCAAAATACGTGATAATAAAACTTCTTTGCTGCGACATTGGCGCGTCGAGCACCGCCCGCGCTCCTTTCCTCCTGGGTGTCGCGAGGTGGAGAACGAGCGCACCGTGACCGAACCGGGTAAGACGGTGAATATCTTGCTGGGAATCCCCAGCCGTTTATTCATTGACATGAAAACGAAAGTGTATCTTAACCTGTGAACTGAGGGTAAAACTCGGTGGCATTTATGTGTTGCACTTGGAGGAATATGTGACATTTATGTTTTCTCCCTGTAGCTCGACATAGCTTCATTTCGAAGTGCACTTCCGCGTTGTGTTGTCGAACGGCTTAAAAGCTTATTATTACGCAGTGTGTAATAATGTACATGTGTTTTACAGACTAGTTAGCGTTGTGGGG
The DNA here is from genome assembly GCF_958295425.1 of Solea solea. Classification (NCBI taxonomy): domain Eukaryota; kingdom Metazoa; phylum Chordata; class Actinopteri; order Pleuronectiformes; family Soleidae; genus Solea; species Solea solea. The sequence goes on from NC_081144.1 coordinate 6,751,182, forward strand.
CGCTGCCTGTGTATGTACATTTATGGTGGGCTTGTCCCGGGCATGAAGCGGAAAAGAGACGCTATGGGAGCAACTCTTAGCAAAGAACCACCCGTGCGAATGGCTCGGCCTTCAGACGAAATAGCGTCAACCTCGTCTTCAGACGGATATGTAAGTTCTTCACTTCATGGTATAACCCACGAACAAAGTAACCACAGTGTCTCCTCCAAGTGACGGGTTCCAGTGTAGGTGAATCTGTGTTGAGGCAGACGCGTCACGTCACCATTAGTGGCTCTTCCAGCACAGCTCATGCTGTGTCACTTCCGTAAGACAACGAGCAAAGTTGTTTAGACAGTTGAAACGATTACAAACGGCCCCTCACAGACAACCATTATGGTCTCAGGGGTCTCAAACTTCAATCTCCAGGTCGGGTCTGGTCAGGACTGTCCAGTAATGGGTGTTTATTTACAATTGTATCACGATATTCATTATTATTGAACGTAATATCACAATAATAGTGTTTGTTTTGATTTGGAACTGCATCTTGTTTGCAATAAAAACAATATTTATGATGCAAAGTTTGAGATGTCTGCCTCATGGTGAGAATAGCAATAGCTAGTTTACATCTACAATAATAAGGCTGTAAGAAAAAAGAGAAATCGCCAGTCCACCTCACCTGGTGTTAAGTAAAAGCCCAATCAATCCCAATGTCGATATAAGGGTGTAAAAAGGTTATCGATAAAATGTAAAGGTAGGTACAGAGGCAGAACTGTCCAAGGGTATGCAGTTGAAACGGTTTGATTTCACCAGTTGGACAAATCTTCAGCTTTTCTCTGTTCCTTTTTCCACCCCATGTCAGATGTTCCCCCTTCCACTGGATATCGTGGAGGAGATCTTCCTAAATCTCCCTCCCGTTGAGGTGGTGCATACATGTCGGTTGGTGTGCTCCCAATGGAAAGAAGTGGCTGACAGTGAATCTCTGTGGAAGGAGCGGTGTCGAAGAGAAGGGTATCGCCCCCGTGATGCGTCCAGCATATCCAAGGACTGGAGGTTGTTTTTCTTCCTGTGCAAGCAGAGGAGGAATCTAATCAAGAATCCTAGAGCAGAATGTAAGGGACCACAAACATCGCTTTACCCAACGCCTGGTTGTGTTAACACCATTGATTTCCTGCTCTACAATACTTTTTTTCTGACAACACCTTTATTTTACAGACAAAATGCAGGGTTGGCATTTACAGGAGAACGGTGGAGATAAGTGGAAAGTAGAAGGAGTTATGGCTCCACATCCAAATGAGGCGGTTCAGAAAAACTTTGTGACCTCTTATGTGTGAGTATCCACCAGGAGAGTTGCACACATCACGGGTCACTTGCTGTTTTTAGCACACACTTTTCATGACTAATTCAAAACACTGCTTGCTCTCTGCAGAATGTGCAAGAAGACCCAGCTGATTAATTTAACAAAGGAAGGTTACAACCCATCGTTTATGGATCACTTCCAGCCAGACATCAGAATTTCTGATTGGTGAGAACATTACTCATGAAATGCTCTTTCTGTACTAGTTAAATTGATGGCAAAACTAAGTACTCACAATAATAATCAAAATGTTTCAGTTTGGGTAACATTATCTGTAACACTTGATGATATTCTAGCTATGACAAACCATTAGAGTCAGAAATGGTTACAAACAAGTTTAGCAATGTTATATCTAAGGTTTAAAACAGTGTGTATGGCTAAGTACGATCTAACTAAATAAGAGGTTAGTGCAGTGGCTGTATTCCCGACTAATTTAAACCCCCCAAATTATGACTTTGTAACATGTAATGCTGCTTACACATGATCAGGGACACATTTATGCATAACCCAGGTATATAACTGTAACTATACTTTCATTCAGCCATTAAATAAAAGTCTGTGAACAATGTGTAACCTATATTACACCTCAGCTTTTCTTTTTCTTTGGCTTTTCTCTATTGCTTTTTATATATTTTTATATATATATAGATATATACATATATATCTATATATATATAGTGCTGAGAAGACAAATTTGCCCATGGTTGAACCCAGTTGACCGCTGACCCACAGTTTGTGCATTGTGTTACACCAGGTATGCACCCCGATTTGACTGTGGCTGCGAGTATGACATCTGTGTTGAGTTGTTGAATCAAAATAAGAGGCCGATCCAGACCTTTGATCCCGAGACTATTTACTTTGAGCAGTGGAGCGATAAGCAATGGAATCAGGTACGTACTTACTAAACACAAAGGTTAAATGAATACAGAGGGCTTCAGAACAAATCTAATCCCTCTGATATCCGTTTTTTCAGATCACACACGTTTTCCGCAACTACGGCCCAGGTGTGAGATACATCCGTTTTACCCACGGAGGGAAGGACACTCAGTTCTGGGCAGGATGGTATGGAATTCGTGTTACTGACAGCTGTGTTGAGATATGTCCAGCAGAGGATAGATAGCTTCTTGGGCACCGTCTGATACCAACTGCCTGCCTTTACCTGGAACTGCCTCAGGTCATATTTGCCTTATATGATGTATAGTCATTTTACATATTCATGGGATGATGGAACAGCTATGATAAAACCTCCCAGTGGAGCAGCAGCATATTATGTTAAATGTAGTCGTTTCAGTTCCAAGACCAAAGGGCCATCATGTAATCCCTGAGAATAGGTCTTCCATGGCATTTGATTATGAAACAAGATGCCATGCACAGTATCAAAGCAGCTTTGAAGGAGGACAGGTTGGCTCTGATGTGTTTGCTTCTCAGCTGTAATCATTGAAGTCTGGTGAGAGAGTTGTGCGGGTACGAGTCCTGTATTACTTTAACACAACAATGTTTAAAATTATATTTAAGCTCAAATGTGATGCTCTCTAATGCTATTGTAATGTAAACCCTTCAGAAATACGTAAGCCATGATAACAGAAAATGTTTTTTTGGACTGCTCTGTAATATCAGTTGTTAAAAATGTATTGTGCAAATCAGATGTATACTTTGACTGTACTTTTCCGATACTTGTCCCTGTTTTGTCAAAAATAGTTATTACTAGCTAATAAACTATGTATTCACAACAGACAACATGTAGTATTTGAAGTGAGGTTTATTTGTAATACTGGTTTATTGTGATGTTCTATCACAAGCAGGATACAGTACAACTCTGATGTCAAATTGGACAAAAATCATACAGACCAAGAAACTTGTAATTTCCCTCGTTAATTTGAATTCATCGTCATGTCAGCTTCTTTCTCTGTCAGTAAAGCACACATTTCAGTCTTTTAAGTATATTTTCACTATATATATACAAATCTAATTCAAGCCCTGACAAGTGGAAATAGAACTAGATCAGTCATCTTCACAGGTTCTTAAACTACATATATTATTAAGAACAGTCACTGTTGTTGTCATCTTTATGATGCTTCAGTGCAGCAGCAAGTAGCCCATGTTTAGTGGTTTTAAGCTGCAAATCTCAGGCAACACTCTGTTTTCACATCACCTTCCTGTGGACTCATCTTTTCAAAGATTTAATTGTGCTCAGTGAATGTAGTTAGTTAAACTGACAGTGACTATGTGTGAGAGATGACTTCCAATGGAATGTACTCTTTAAAAAGAAAAATAAAGAACTCAAGCTCTATTTCCTAGCCATTTGTCATCAGTCATCAATTAATCAGGTTATCTTTGTGCAAACTCAATGGAGCATACCTTGTGTTACACGGGTAGTTCTGAGACCTTAGAGGAGACCATGTTCACATATCAACATTGTGTGTAACAGTGACTCTTACTCTTTCGAAAGTTGTGTCAATTCTTAAGGAAAAATCTGCACTTGGACTTCTCAAAGGATCTACATTGACTGACTGTGTGAGGGGAGGGAGAAAAAAAGCAGACTTGACTAAAGGAATTCTTGTAAACCAGGGTTGAATATATGGTATAAATGAGATAAGGAAATTAAAATCGAGGAATAGTTGTGGGTTGCACTAATACAGAATATGAGCATTTCACTAACCCATCATTACAAGCTTATTTGTTTTACAGGGCACTTGGTTTATAAAACAGTCAGATCTGCTAAAATACCATGTCAAAGTCTTTTGCAACAGCACTTGGGTAAAAATAAACTAATGTGGTCAAACAAATATAACTGAATGGTGTTGCCTTCATTTTGTTGACATACTTCACATATTCAGTGCCCCAATTATGCCAGACCATTTCTGTAAAATTAAATATTCACCAACATCATCAAATGTTATCTAATTCAATCACAGACAACATGTATTTAGGCTAATTCAGTCAATATGTCATGACTCAACTTTAAATGTGCTGGTGTGGGAAACGTCTTCAATACTGTTAACCTGGATTTGGAAAGTGGTATGGAGAAGGCTGCGCTGGAACTTAGAGTAGGACACATTTACGTCTTTTCTTAGGTTCAGGAGGCTCCAGGGCAGCAAGTATTGCCTCATCAAACACATTCTTTAACCCTTTCTGTGGAAACAAAATACGAGTTTTCAATACAGAGCTTTGTTACAAATAAAAAATGTACATATTCGGGGAACTGACTGCCAAAGAAACTGAGGAGAAATGGAGCAGGACGATCAAAATGTTCCTTTATTCGAATGAACATATATCACTTTCCTCATGATCAAGTTGTCTGAGTAAAGTCAAAAGCCCATGGGAATTATTGATGCTGCAGTAGAAAAAAAATAGGTCATTACTGTCGTGAGACAGCATGTAGCTTAAATGCTTCGTGGAGCAAATTATCAGAGAAATAAACAACAAACTCAATCGTGTGCAGTTCCAGACTGACAAAAGAGAACTAAAGATTGGCACTTTTGTCATATTAGGCAGCATCGATAATTGTGACCAGGTTAAGATGAAAAGAAAGCACACATGAACAGAAGTGGTTAGGTTAATGGGCACAAAGTTTTCCAGTTTAAAAGAGCATCGTGGTTATTTTAGTAACATATCCTTCTTTTTTTTTTTACAATGAGTAAGCAGCAGATGATTGAGAGGCAAAGCAAGATGCAAGAAGACATCAGAACAAACAGCATTTTCTCTTTCTCTGAGTTTCAGGGGGTTCTAAAGCAGCTAGGATAGCCTCATCAAATACGTTCTTCAGTCCCCGCTACAGAAAGAGGAAAAGAAGGGAAGACAGGCACACAACAGAATTAGAATGGGTTTGTAGCTAAAAGCTGTTAGCAAGAGACAAGGCAGAGCATTTCCACCCTTGTCAGGAAACTGGCATTTAATCACATGCTTGCCACACTCACTGTTGTTTAATAAGGGGGACCTTACCTGTGTTAGAGCTGAGCACTCAACATATTTGACTGCCTTAAGGTCACGAGCCAGCTTTTCTGCCGTCTCGGGGGTGATAGGCTTCTGTTTGTTCTTGGCTAACTTCTCCACTGTGGAGGGGTCATCGCGCAGGTCGATCTGAGTGCCAACCAAGAGGAACGGGGTCTTGGGACAGTGGTGAGTTATTTCAGGAACCCACTAAAAAAAAAAACACACACAAGGAAACAACATGATATTACATGAATGAAAAAAACATTACTGTACTTTCTATTTATTTTATATTTTAAATCTTTTTTTTTTTTTAAACTCCTCAGGGACAGACAATTTCAATTCATCAGTGATTCACTCCATAGATCTATATTTTAGGTAAGTTTGTGTTATTTAGTTTCATTTATTATGTTTTAATAGCTTTCCTGGTTATCTGGCTAAAAATGCCTCCCAGTTTTCTAAGACAGTAGCAGCAGGGGGAAAAATATTTAACAGCACAATATGAGTCTGCGTCAAATACAGGTTCTTATGCGAGTAGTTTTGTTTAAATTTCCTCTGTATTATGTGCTTAGTTTTTGTTTCATATAGTTTGTTTTCACAACAGGTGGCTTCAAAGGCTTCATTTATTTTTTGTTGCCTTTTTCAGGAACATCAATTATAGTGTGGCTTTTACTTTTTTGACTTCACTCCATGAACACACTGATTTGGTGTTATAACAGACACGTTACAAGCCTCTTTCATATTTACAAAGAAAACACAAGGATGCATACCTTCAAAAGAAACAATGCAGACAAAATAAAACAAACTTCTGAGAGAATTTACCTGGCATCAAAGCTAAAAGTTTAAGTTTAACACGTTTTATTCCTGACATGAACTCAGCAATGACATCAAGAAAGAAGGCGGTGTCTCTCCCTACTACAAAACCAACTTATAGGATGTGACATTACGATTATTGTAGCTAAATGCACTGTATTCAGAGCCACAATTACCAGTTTCTCTAGAACACATTTCAGTCACACACTGGTGCACCAGCAGTCATTCCTAACATAGGGTTCAGTGTCTGGCCCAAGGACACAGACCTGGGAATGAACAACTGATTTTCACCTATCATATACCACCACTTTAGAAACCAAAGACTTTATAACCATCTGGTAAGATGTTCCCTCCTGACCCTCACAGGATTTTATTTGATACTTGTATCAATTAATCCTGACGATGAAGTATTATACTGATGCTGGTGTCAAGTACATTCAAACTACCTGCTGTTAGTCTGATGCTTGGCCAGCTAGGAATTAAAATACATAATTGACAGTTTAATACTGAACCTTAAACATCATATGTTTAATTTAATGACAAAGTGGTCTCCTGAACTGCTGCAAAGTCCTCTAACAATGCCTAATATTTCATGTTGGAGTCCAATGAACATGACAGAATTTTTAGTTTATGTGTGGTCTGTTGGGAAGACCAAACTAACTCATTTGTTTTCTATAAATAAAATTTAATCTTGGCCCTTTGTTTTCCAGTTTGTGTCAACTGATGAAAATTGCAGTTGTTGTTCTGTAAATGAAAACAAGAACTTCCCATAAATATTTGTCTATATTCAGGATCAAGCTCAGGACTGGTATCAGTTCTTGGGGTACACTGTGTCATTTTCTTCGTGAAAATGTCAAACTCTTCTTTCATATAACAAGGGAATTCATTTAAATTGAAAAGTACCAAAACAAGGCTCTGCAGCAGCCTGAATGTTAAATATTGGCTGCACCTGTCTCTTAAACACACAGTACTACACTCTAAACACATTGTCTCTTTAAAAGAAGCTCAGGGCTTGTATTTGTTGCTAGTTATTAAGAGTAGTGTGCAATATTTACTTGTGAAGTTGCATGTTGCACCTGAATAAGCCTCACCCTTCCCTTCCAGGTGTATTAAGAAAACCATGTAGTCTTCAATTAGCACATAGACTCAAAAGATATTTATTGTGTCCACTGTGGGCTCCTGATAAAAAATAAAAGGCTCATTCTGGGGTAATGAAAACAATTCATACAGCAAGATGACTGTACACTTAAATTATATTTAAAAATGATTTTATGTTCTATTTCTGCCAAATGGATATCATTTCTCATATAAATTCAGACCTGGTATCAGTATCCACCCTGAGTGTTCCAATCATATGCTGACAGTACTACATTCTAGTCTGAATGAACTCTGCCTGAATGAATGTGCCCTGAATGCATCCTCAGATCTCATCACATAATCCACATTCAGAGGTGCTTGGGGATGCCACTGGCCACATTTCTAATTATGCATGAATGTAATCCGTACTCAGGATACATTTAAGGCCATGTCCAAAGCTGACATCCTTTTTACACAGAATTTTGCAGTTCTCAGCACGCACATGTATTTATTTGTACTCACTGCCACAATATTAACTTTAATCTAGCAGCCTGAGTAGAGCTTCGATTCATTCGGGTGCTCCAGACTGTTTTTATCTCTCTCTACATTTTACAAGTGACATAAACACCAACAACAGACATGTGTACAGTCAGACAAATACACATTTCACACAGAAAATGTGTATTTACAGCTCATGGATGTGAGATACGATCACATTAGGACACAGGAGACACATCCAGGAATACCCGCTGTGAACAATTGTACGTAAAACTCTATACACTCAGGATAGATGTTGATACCAGGGGTGAACAGGGTTTAAATAAACTTTGTATACTCACCTTTTCTTTAACATTCTCAAATGAGGAAGGTGAAACAACTGAGAAGCAGACTAAGAAGACATCTGTCTGTGGGTAGCTTAGTGGTCGTAACCTATCATAATCCTCCTGACCTAAAGAGAAAAATCACATCACAAATGAACTTACCATGTGACAAAATATACATGGTGCTTCATTTTGAAATAAATTAACTTACCTGCTGTATCAAATAATCCAAGAGTGTATGGTTCTCCTCCAATCATTACAGTTACTGCATAATTGTCAAACACCTATGAAGAGGAAAAACTGCATTCAGGAGTGCATTCCTTAGATTGTTAACTATTGTATGACTGTAATAGAAACACCAAACATACTTACTGTTGGTACATACTCAGAGGGGAATTTGTTGGTGGTGTATGAAATCAAGAGGCAAGTTTTTCCCACAGCTCCATCACCCACCACCACACATTTGATAGTCTGCATCTTTGCTTTCTGGTTCAGCTGGCAAACTCGTCAGCTGCACAGAAATGTAATAGTAAGTCAAATCGGTGTACAACATTAACACTGAAACAGGTTTAAGGTTAGGAAAGGGTCCACATTTAATTCAATGACGTAGACTGTCTGGGAAAGCAATGTTCAGGCATTAAGTAGTTAAGTGTCACACCCCACCACGACCATCAACATCGTCAACTGGATGCTAACGTTACCCTCAAGCTGATGCCTAGTCGCTCTTAATAAGATTACTCACTTTACGTAAAATTGAGCTAATGTAACAACAAATGATGTACTCTAACAATCCCACACAAACAAAATAAAACAACATGTGAATCGACTAGCAAACTACGCTACCGCATCGCTAGCAATCACTGGACAATACTAGCTAGTTAGTCCGTTAGCATCCAGGGGGCTAACGCCGACTTATAAACGGAGTTCCAAATAATGTAAACCGTGAAACACACGTCAAAATACCCATCTGCTAAAAAACCACATAAATATATATCAGAACATATTTGAGATACATACCAATGGGTCACAGTAACAAACGTTAGCTGTCTGTTTTGCCGGGCGTTGGCACCAGCGAGCAGCAACTTGGTTCAGCAACGTATGACCACTCTGAGCCCGACAAATACCGGATATCACCTCCAGAGTAAAACAAACATCCTGCGATGCAAAATCTGAAGCTGCGTGTTATTCAAGATAATGATCTTCGTAGAACCCCGAAAAGCTAAGATAAAATCTAAGGCTGTTAAATTTTTTTTTTTTCTCTTACACGTTCTTTAAATACGTTTACACTCACCTGTTTCCTTCTTAAGCTTTTAACTTGAAGGCCTACAGTCTGTGGGTGTGTTGGCGAGCTTCACGCAAATTGAGGCTGTAGAAGTGTGAATGACATCACCTCTTCAGTCTCTTCTGTCCCCCTGCATCCTCACCCGGATCTGAGCTCTGCCACAGAGTGGGTTGACACGGGGGTACCTGTTCATTATGTCCTCAGGAGAATTTGTCGATTTTATTTCACCAGAAACACAAGGAAACACTCTGAATGCATCCTCAAGGAAAACACTAGAATAGAACAGAATGGCCTTTGTTGTCATTATACAGTGTACAACGAGATTGGAGGGCCAATAATATATAATATAATATGGCCTATGATCTATAGTATAATATAATTTTGTGAATCAGTCACTAGTTTCTGCAATGGAGGACTGGAATAATTTGCTCCTTCCTACTATCTACCTATCCATCCATCCATCCATCGATTTATTTAGAGTGGATTGGGACAGTAAGACAACAGTAACTAAATAATTACTCCTTAAAGATTATATTTAAATGATTAACTTAACCCACCCAAAGATACAAATCGAATAACAATAAATACAGGATATTCATCTGTCGTTCATATGTACAATTGTCTGTAAAGAAAAACAACAACTGGAAACCCCAGGACGCGTGGACAATGTTCTCGGAACATGTTCTTTTAGTTAAAAAAATAATAAGAAAATAACCATAACCATAACCTTAACCAAAATACAACCAAACAGGAACGTTGTGTGGAGACCACGGTGCAACCACAGCAGAATGTTTCAGTGTTTGGTTCCCTCAACGTTTAGTGAATGTCAGACTCCTGCCTAACCCTGAGGGAATGTTCTCTAAACGTTAGTTTTTGGTGTGGATGTAATATCTATTTAGTTAACCTACCTTCATTTGTCTTTTTATATATTATTACATGACTCTGTTTTCGTGTATCAAGAACCAGTGGTTTCACTGGCACTTGCTTGCTTGCTTGCTATATTGAGTTACAAAAGTGCACATTCTTAATGTTTGTTTTATTATTTGTTTGTTGACACAGTCATGTTTTATGATTTGATCCTATTTTTCTTCCACCTTCTATTCCCCCACAAAGCAATATGCACTGACACCAAACAGCACATCATACAAACAAAGAGAATCCACCGTAGAGTCGCCCACCAACTGGTAAACAACGAGATAAACTTTGGATTAGACACATATCATTTTAGTGTACATGGCACACAAGTGTTTTCATGTTTTATGAGTATGTTGTACAACAGTAGTATATACTCTTGTCGACTTCTCTGACCTTATGTCATCATGCGTCAGTGTCCATGTGGGAGTTGGTGTTACCACTGTGGGGGAAAAAAAAGCAGCAAATACTTTTCTAAGAAATTGTGTCTGTATTAAAAACTATTACACTTTTAGTTTTACCATTATAACAGTCAGGCATTCCTCTTTTGATTAAATATAACATCCTGGTCTACTTATATGAAATGCATGGAGTACTTATAGATAGTATTTCAATCATACTGCAATTTTTAGTCACTTAAAATGATTGTACAGAGGGAAATAGGAATGTGTTTTGTTCAGGGGTTTACGTTAAAATCTCAGATTTCTCAAATTTCTCAATACAATACTAATTACTTAAATAAACCTATTTTTTTTAAATAGCTTCCATGTCATGTGAGCAAATTACTCCATTATTAACAAAGTGCTAAATTAAAAACATTGACCACAATAGACTAAAAGTTACCTGTGTGGGAAACAAGGAGCCTGACAGGAGTGTGGATGTTCAATCCACCCTTGGCAATGACACACCAGTACAAATCGTCATCACTGTCTTGGAGTCCAGTCATGGTTACAGTGAAGACTCCTGCCTCTTTATCGTCTGCAATGAAGCATCTGTCACTGGGTCGGTTCCTGGGTGTTTTCGCCACGATCTTACAGTAGACATACACTGGTCCTTTGCACCAGTACTTTGTGTTCTCTCTGAACTGTTGGTCATAATGACACTTGACCGTCACAGATCCTCCATGTGCTGCAGTTACCTCGTCTGGTGTGGACAGTCGATCTGAGGCCACTGTGTGTTTGTTTTGCCAGATGAGACCCAGAGCTACAGCATACAGATGAAAGAAAAGCCTCCACATGATGCCAGTCAATTAAAATATCTCCATTGTTTTAAAAATGACTATGAAACTATAAGCCAGTGAACATTCCTGTGATCTTCAGCGTGGGTAAAACCAGAAAATGTGGAAACAAAATGCAACATTTAGAGGCTTCCTCTTACTTCCCACTTATGGTTAGGTTGTGCAAGATGATGCATGGTGACGCAAGAGCAACAAGTATTTCTTGTGACTGTGTGAACATCTTTTTTGACATGGAAAATAATTTTTTTGTGTATCCTGTTCTACCGTGTGAACTACACTGAAGTGAGACCTGCCAGGGGAGTTTATTTACTTAAACAGCAGGTGGCACTAAAGACCAATATGTGAGAAGACATCATTTAATACATCTAAATTCATTTTTGCTTTCTCATATCATCAACCACATTGTGTCTAAGTCTAATCAGAATGATCAGAATTATCATAAAACATATTGAGATTCCAGTTTGCAGATGCCATATAAATTGCGTCACCTCCACTGCATCTGTAAGCTTCTTTGCTTTAATCGATTAATAATTATGTAAGTGATGCCACTATTATTATAATAATAAAATATGATGATTTCTGATTTCTTTTGTGGACTTTTATATAAAGGACATTATAAATGTTTTTCAAACATGTGTTATTTTCATTTTTGACTGAAATATTTTGCACAAAACTATCCAAATGACCAAAACTAGTCCTATACATGAAGATGTAGCAAAATCAGGGACAAATCAGGGCTCAGGCCTAATTAGTATAAATTATTTAATGGACTTTTGTTTCTTTGAACTTTTCGGTACAATTATTCACTTTGAGTTTAGTTCCTCTTGTGAGTTTGGGAGGAAAATAGACTGACGCTACAATGGCCTGACTCATGGGACTCTTGGGAAGTGGGATGTGGATCAAGGACAAAAAAATAAAAAAGGAGAAGAAGAAAATGAAAAATAAAAAAACAGAACTGGTGACACATAAAGAAACAAAGTATAAGACACAAGGAAGTCAATTGTGCAACACCCCAAAGCACAAGTCTGTTGTTGAGAGGAAGAAAAACAATGTTTTATCTGCTAAATCGCTTGAAACTGAATAAAATCAACTGTATGCCTCGATATGGAACTGATCTAAGGAAGAGGTGTTAGCATGTTTCTTGCTGATAAAAGCACATATAATTAGTAAGTAAGAGATTTGATTAACACTTAATGAATGAAAGTTAGTTAGTTGAGACAAAAAAAACACAAGCTCTCCTTTCTAGTGAATTTAAAGCGTTACAGATTACTTTTTTCTAACTGAACATAAAACATAATTTGCTAACTTTACTTTGAATAAACCTAATCAATTTAAGTGTGACCAGTTTAAGAAGGAATATTGGATAACATATCATTGGATTGATCAAAGTAATACATTTTTACTATGTATCCTCATTATAGATAGGTACATTATTGTAACATTAAAAACATCACAGTTTAGAATGATCCCAAACACACATCTGTGACAACGCAACTTGTTAATTTAGTTGCATTAAAAGCACGTAACAGGCCTAAATGCATGCTTTTGCCCTGGTTAAAATAGACTTTCATACACGGAGAAAGTGTGCTTGTAGAAGTCATCACATGCGACGACATAAGTGAGCCTGTTTGAAACGATCATTTTCATTTTCAATCATTTATATTAGGTAGTCATGGGCCAAGTGTTGTTTGTGACAGCCTGTAAGTCTGTGCTGATGTGCAATGATACATTTTCCACATTCATGGTCAAGAGATTTCCTCTGAGAATTGTTATTTCCCCAGATTCGTATGCTCAGTATTTTTGCATTAAATTTTAATGAGCAATTTTGAGCATTTGTTCTTACTTTCATTAAAAGTACTAAAAATATAACTATGTTCTTTTTTAATGTTGCAGCCCTGGCCCTGCTTGGTAAGCACTTCATAATTGTAGGGAATTGTGGTTATGAAATCACCCCCCTCCCCCATGCATCCTGTCATGCTACTTCACAAAGTGGGCATATTACAGACCTAACAAAGAGACCCAGGGATTTCAAAATAAAAGCCAGAGGTCAATGATGGATGAAAAACCTACAAATGAGTAATTTTAAATTATTTACTTCAAGAAAATCAAAGATATTGTCATGGCTTAAGTTAGAAAATAAAAAAATTATCTAAATAAAAGCAAGTAGAAAGTGTCTTTCTCCTCTTTATCTCGGTGAAGATGACAAAGTAATGTAAAGTATCATGGCATTTGCAATGTGTTTTATAAATACAGACATAAACATGAATGAAAACATGGAGCTAAATGTAAATATTTTTGGATACATCATATAAAAGAGTAGACTGGTTCATTAATTGGTGACAACACACCTGATCATCTGCACGTAGTGCTGATATTAAAAAGAGAAGCCGAATAAACGACCCACAAAACGAAAAAAATACACAAGATGATAAGATAAGATAAGATAAGTGATGCTGTTACACTACAGAAACTGTTTCTGAAGGAGGGAACTCAAAAAAAGAAATATTTACATTGAAAACCTGTATTTATTGCCCTGTTTATATCAAGTAAAACGTTTTCTTAAGTTGACGGTTGACTTGTATTTTGTTCCCCATGACTCTGTGAATGTTATTTTGACAAGTTATTTCTTTGAAATAAATATGTGAAATTCTTTGAAAACAAACTGCAATAACATGTTACTGTAGACTTGGCACCCTTGACACTGCTTCAAGTGTTTGAAGTTAACCAGAAAACTCAAACCTACAGGTCCTGTGTAATCGTAGATTGCCAAATGCATAATAGTTACAAGCAAAAGAATATTTTTAAAACCTAAAAGTACACAGAAATGTTTCATCTCTTTTGCCATGATGGGCTAAAACCTTTGTCTCTGTGATATAAACTGCAGTTTTCATAACCTATATGACGATGCTTCTTTTTTGTATGTGGATCAAACCATGTTTTGATCTCGCTTTTTAGTGCTGCCTACATCACCCCCTTCTGGCTGTATGCAGGTTGACTGGCTGGATGTAGACCATTGTTTCTCAACCCTGGTCATCAGGGAACACTGCCCTGCATGTTTTAGATACTGCCCTGCTCCAACACACTCGATTCAGCTCGTTATCAGGCTTCTGCAGAGCTTGATGACAAGCTGACCATTTGAATCAGGTGTGTTGGAGCAGGGCAACATCTAAAACATGCAGGGCAGTGTTCCCTGATGGCTGCTTCTGTCTAAGCAGGGAAATCACCCACAAATAAATGTTCTCAAAAAAACATATAAGACTCTTAATGCGTTTATCACTGATGGAATTAAATCTAATTAAGAAAAGTAATGAACTTGTGGTGTGCTTTAGCGTGTGTCCCTTGCCGGAATGAGCAGGACTTCTGGAGGTAGCTCTTGTAGAAGCTCTAGTGGCAGCAGCTTTTCTGGGGGGAACTCAGGCACTAGTGGCATGGACAGCACTGTGCTGCTGGTTTGGTCTTTGAGAGCTCTAGCTCGTGCAACTGGTCCTAAATGTGCAGTTATAGATTGTCTGGTCTGGTTTTGAATTTGTTATCAGTTCTCAAAGTACAAAGTCCGCCCTGAATCGTGTTGGATGTTTAACAATGTAAAACCTGACACTGTTATCCCGAATTGTTAACTTTGAAAAAGTAAAGAGAAGTTATATTTGTCTTGAACCTGTTCACATAATTATTATTTTTTTTTTTTGCGCTCAGCTACAACACTGTCAGTATTGTCTATTTATTTATCAAATCACGTTCACATCTCAGTATCTGAGAATTTAATGTCACATTATGTACAGTATGTTTTCCTTTACATATGACAAAAATATAGCAAAATACAACAGTATGAAAACAAATGGTTACAATTAAAATAGAGGTACACAAAGATGAGTCTTGATGAAAAACACTGACATAATCATTATTCTTGTGTTGTAAATTTAAACTCGTGTGATATAAAACGCAACAGAATTTGATTACAGGGGCACACCACTCACACCACTACTTCCAACAGAATAAAAGTGTATTGGTACATTGTAGCATAAGGTAAATCATTTGAACCATTATACTTCATCTTCTACAGTAGTCAGCACAGAACAAAACACAGCTGCTGTCCCTCTCAGCTATTCTCTTTCTCCTCTGTCTCTTCTGTCTTGGCAGAACCGTTTGACTGCGTTGCTGGTTCCTCCACCATGGCGGACTTTTTCGATGTTCCTGTTGGGTTGCAGGGTTTGGAATGAAGATTAAGTGGATGAAAGGACACTTACAGCAGGACTAGCAGCAGTGCTTCAGGGTGTTGGCTGATACTGTACCTGTGAGGTAGTTTCTGTGCATTCGATGGAAAAACAGGAGACCAATAAAAAGGATAAATCCAATGCAGGCTATTATCATTCCACACAGCGGGAAGCTGTAACTGCCTTTAGTTTGAATAATCTGGGAAAGAGACAGTCACATTAAGGCTCTGGACATGATTTTAAGACTCCACTGGGCTGGTTTCTATAATTAAAATCCTATTTCATATGTGGACTGTTTTTAGAACAAGTTATGAGTGATCAGACTTACTGAGCCAACCAGAACCTGCATAACCATCTCTCCCATCCCTGCACTTGTCACCAGGACTGAGGTTGCACATCCTGCAAAAAAAAAAAAAAGATGGCTTACTTCCTCTCCTTCATTCAGAGTCATTTCTGCATTGTTATTATTGTGCCCCGAAGATTTCACTATACCCTGATAGTCAAGGATGTCTTCAGTGTAAGCAAGCATACAGGGGAAGATGCTGCTGAGGAACAACCCACATAAACCGGTACCAACAAATAAAAAGATGTTGCTGGTGTAGAAAATAAGCAGCATCAACACAATAACAATGGCCCCTGCCTGTAAGAAAGAAGAGGACAAGTTAGTCTTTTTTGTGTGTGTGTGTGTGTCTCATCCATAATGTGATGATGCTGTAAATGTTTCACTGGCTTTACCAGGTTGAACATGAGCAGTCGGACAGGCTGGAAACGATATGATAAAGGAATGGACAACAGACGACCAGCGGTGATGGCCGCCCAAAAGATACTGGCCAGGTAACCTGCCGTCTTATGAGGCAGTGACAAAGGTGGTGTCACAGCATAGGTGTACACAAAGCCAGCGTACGTGCCCTGAAAAGACACAAGCAAGTCGCCTCAATGTGTGCTACACTCAGTGTTTAATTTAATGAATATTTTACATTATATTACATGTCATTTAGCAGACATGTCATTCAAAGCGCATTTTAACATTTGGGTACAAACAAGAGCTAGAAGTAAGTAAGAAGTAAGTAAGTGCAAAGGCATACATTGTGTGGGACATAATTTGTGACATTATTATTATTATTATTATTATTATTATTATTATTATTTATCCACCCTCACTCACCACAATGCCATCGGTCATGAAGAGCACCATCCCACCGAGGACATGAATCATAAAGAAGGATACTGGCAGGCCGCGCAGGTTATCATTCCGACAGCAGCTAAAGATATCCCCATGACCTGTGACCAAGTGAAAAGTCACCAATAACAGACTGTAAACATTAACATGGCATTTGTGGGATTTTTGTCTTATTTTCAATGCACATTTTCAGAAATTCAAAGAAGGCATGTATTCCTTATTTTGAAATATCTCTTCTTTTTTTTTTTACCTCCTGCTTCATGTTCCTTCTGATCCACGTCTGTGGCCTCTGCCCCCTGCTGGTTCTCCATTGCTAGTTCATCTTTATCTAGAAGGCGAGGAGTGCCACTGGGACAGCATGGGATGAGCTGTTCCCGATACATGAGGAACAGAACTGCGATGGGCACGGGCAGCTGATGAAGCACAAATAATATTCTGTTTGAACACTTTTGTCATTGCCTCTGAAAACAACAGACTTATACTTTTTAAATCCATGTAGACTCAGTGTCATACATTAATAAGTGCCATGATCCAGAAAGCATAGTGCACAATGGACTCCTCCTCCACTCCCTCATGATGCAGGTGGCTCTGATTTATGTTGTGCTCTGCAATCGGACTGTTTCTCAGCATGTTCCTGAAGTGATGCATGACCTCCGTCTCGTTCCCTGTGTGATTCCCACACCCAGTCTCTGAGAGGAAAGGATCTGCAATCAGCGGACTCACCAGAGCTCCAAACCCAATGAAAAAATGAAGCGCCTGCATATTGTAGACAAAGACAAAGGCCAGAGACATTTAGCTTGTAAAAAGCCAAAAAAAAAAAAAGTTTATTTATATATACTGCTGGCACTGGAGTGTTTTTCACCTGTAAAAAAACAGCGGAGTCCCTCTGATAGATGGTGACCAGTTGGATGTTGGCAATGGTGTCAATAATACCCATCGCGAAACCAGACACAGCCATGGCGATAGCCAGCAGGAGAACATTATTGCACAGAGGGATGATGGCAAATATTACAGATATGACGAGAGCAGAGACAAATAAGGCAGCAAGAGCGCTGAACAACCTTTAAAGAAAAGTAAAATAGTATTATTATTATTGCTCCAGAAAGCTACAGGGATAAGTGTTCAGTTGTGATTTCGTCATACTTACGTCCTTTTGAAAATGCCAGCAATAGAGCTGCCAATCAACAGGCAGAACTGCTGGGCAAAGAATACCCACGTAATCTGACTCAGTGTTGAGTTTGTTTGACATTGCAAGTCCAAAATTGTTGGTCCAAGGAAAGCAATGCAGAGTCCAAAGCTGAAGAAAACACTCCAGTAGGTCAGCGTGTGATGGGCATTCCTTTTGAACAGAGTCACAATCCGCTCATCCAGAAACATCTTGGCCACAATTAAGACAGTAGTCGGCACAGATTTTCTTTTTCTGCTAAAAAAAAACAGTCTCACAATGTCGCAGCAGCTCAGTGGGAAAGGTTATGGATGTTTGCTGCAGTATGGTGGTTATAAGGATCTCTTTTAAAGCTTTTAGCTCACTCCTCTTTGCATTGCCTAACTAAAAAAGGATGTCCTCTTGAGTTAATGGGTGAAGTGGAGAATCTTCCAACAATAATATGTCTTTAAGAATTGTGTCAATAATTGGCAACGAAAAGAACCAAAAAAAAAAACCCACGGTGTTGCGTCCATTTCTGTGTGAGGGCACTTTCAAACCTATCAATGTATCATTCAGGAAACGATGACACACAACTGTCTCATGGACAGGTTGTCTTCGTTCACATACGAGGACAACCCTATGGCACTCATTTACAAGAGAAGCCTGTACACTACAATCTGCATCAGTGTTTCCCAAACTTTGAACATGGGGACACACTTTTTAAAGATGGCAAACTACCGTGACCCAAATCACAATATAAATCAAATGTGTGCTTAATATAGCAACTAATACCTATAATATCTATAGCACCTAATATTATTTTGAAACGGTAAACAATTCTGCAAATTATTAAAAAAAATAAAAATAAAGAATCCCTCGCGACCCATCTGTGCGTCCTGCCCCAGTCTTTTGGAACCACAAATTTACACAATGTAGTGTTTAATGTAAATTAAAAGTATAAATTATTAAATTCTATGGCCAATGTATAAAATATACTCACAACCTCTTGTGGTTTATTGTTTCTTGGCCAAGCAAGAAATCTTAAGTTACAATTCTTTGTATAGAGTTTCTCTGTGCAGCTCACAGTATGTGCTTTGTCCAGTATTGTGTCCACAAAGTTCTTGATTATTCTGTCCTCTCAGCCACTCTGGTAAAGAGGCTCTATTGATTGCAGGGTCTGGTCCACTCTGACAAACAACGAGTAAATCATCCCATGACACAATATTGCATTTTAAAATTCAAGGTCTCACAGGCTAAAGCCTAGCTTGTAGTTTCTCTTTTTTCTCTTTAGTTTAATATTTGGGAGTAAGAGATAGTAGCCTAACTGTAATTGCCTTTAATTTGGTGACTTGGCCATCCGATTTAAATGACTTAAGTTTAAACGTTGCAGAGGATGGGTTTCTTTACCGACAATTCGTCAGGCAGTATCCAATTGCAATCTGATCACAGAGAACACATTTTAATTCCAGGTGTAAAGGAGGCCTATGAGGTTGACACCTGAGAGAACTGTTCCATCATGAAACTGAATTGTCATGACATTTGGTACAAATATAATGCTCTCCCACAGGATTGTATTCATTTGGGTTATCCTCTGAATTTCCAATAAACATTTTCCAGTAGTTTAGTTTAAAATCATGAGCTAAAACCAGCACAAACCTCACAAAGTCTTCAATTGTGATGTAAAATACAGATGTATAGTGATGTATTGTTCAACTAAACAGTGTGATTTGAATCAATTTGATAAAAGGCTTAAAGTATATACTGTATAAGTGTTAGTAAATATGTCTATTCTATGCTGAATCGAGGTGAATAACTTTACCCTTTGTGGCATGAATAAAAGAGAAAGAACTTAATACATAACCCCCTTAATGATTGCATATGGGAGGCAAAGCTTTACTGGTTGTGGCCAAATATGGGCTTCCGTCATAGTTGCAAAACTAAAACAGAGGCTTACTCATTTAGGCGTGAATAAAGTAATCCTGAACTCATAGTTTTGTGAAACACCAGTCATTTTATTATGTCACATATGTTGATATAAAGCTTTTGTATGTTTGACAAATTCAATTGTTTTTAATGTAAAATGTCATGTGGTCAGTTTGACCTACTTTATGTTGTTGACTTCTCTTGTACGACTGATTTCTGCTCTGACAGGAGCTGGTGAATTCTTCATTGAAATAGATCAATATGCACAACAGTTGCAATCAGTTTTCTACGACTGCACTACTTTTACATGGTGTTATGTGTCGGACTTGCGCTGCCTACAAACTTCGTTGTGTAACTGATTTGCCAACATCGTGCATGCTAGAGATGCAGCTCAGGTAAACACGGAGAAATATACATGTTTATACAATAGCCATTTATTAACACCCACTTCCTCTTGTGGAGATAAAACAACACAAGGTGACTTCTCCAGGTAATTGTCAACTAATGCCATCGTGGAGGTGATGTTAAAAATCAACACTGACTTCTCGTCACCGAAGTAGGACATCTGGATTTTGAATGAACGTATTTGTACATGTCTGCTCAGGAAGACGTCCTGTATGACACTGTGACACTCCTTAAATGTTGTGCTTTGCCCTCTGTCTTGTTGAGAAATCCACAGTCTGTGAATATGCAAATACTCTTTTACACAACTGCTCAGCAGTTACATTGTAACCACATGAATGTAGTAGTGCAGAGACATTTAAAGGGTCTCTTGCACTTTACCTCTACCAAGGCCACTCAGTTTAACCCTCACATATTTTAAAAGGTTAAGTGGTTTTGTTTTAAGATCCTGAATCCATATCAGGACCGCCATCACAGTCCTTTCATTTCTTCCTCAGCCTAAGACCAGTATATTGAAATGGCGGCCCATGTGGCCCAAAAACAACCTCTGATGGCCCTTTTCCACTATGGTCCCAGCTCGCCTCGCCGTGGCATGGCACGGCACGATTTAGGTTGGTTTTCCACTACAAAAATAGTACCTACTCAACGTGGGTGGAGTCATCACTGCACGGCTACATGACACTGCCGTGACTTTGTTTTACACGCAACACACACACAAACGAGTGACTATTGACATGTAAAGCAGTTTTTCAGTGTAACAGAATAATTAGTATGAGTTCATTAAAACTATTTGTCCAGTACTTCCTCCATGACCGGAGCACAGACTCTGACACAGGGTTTGTGATGCCGCTCGCCAGCCACGATCAGCAGAGCTGTCGCTAAGTACACCACACTCCTCTGTTTAAATATTGAGATTTTAGACAGTTCGGAATTGTTCGGCTCGATTCTTGTGT
This sequence comes from Solea solea, assembly GCF_958295425.1. Classification (NCBI taxonomy): domain Eukaryota; kingdom Metazoa; phylum Chordata; class Actinopteri; order Pleuronectiformes; family Soleidae; genus Solea; species Solea solea. The sequence goes on from NC_081144.1 coordinate 6,772,403, forward strand.
CAAACGTCTCTTCCTGTGACAGCACTCCGACCAATCAGTGGCCGGCAGTCTGACGAGGTCACGCAGTGCCTACTCAGCTCGCTTGGAACCTTGCCAGAGCAGGTACTAAAGAAGTACCTGGTACCAGGTACTATTGCGATGACTATTGAGGTGTATGTGAAGGATGGCTATGTTCAAACTATTTTTATGGCTAGTGCTATTATTATTTATAAATGCACTATTTGATGTAGCTTACATTGCATTTTAAATTTCGCGGTTTGAAAAATCAGCCACAACTGAGTTTGTAATTGAATAGTCCTGACCTATGACCTACATCCCCAGAACACTGAATCAAAATCCATCTTTTAATTTTTGACTTGTGCTGCTCACAAACACACAGACGAACAACGAAAAACAACTAAAACATAACCTACCAACAACAATAGTTATAAGGACATTTATGTGTGATGTGTTATTTGTTTTAGTTGAGGTACTGGTGGGTTGTGTGTGTGTGTGTGTGTGTGTGTGTGTTGGTTAGTTCAAGCAGATATTTGTCTTTCCAGAGTTAATAGTGTAATATAATAATACTTTGTTAATGGACATAGCATACATCATATTGGTAAAACTGTTAAATCCCAACACTGTTTCTAACAAAACATTTTCTCATGCACATCAGGTTAAAAATGTAGGATCAACAAAACAGGGTTAGAAAGCATTAAAATAAAGACTGACAAGAGAAATGTTTTAATATGTTGGTCAAGTGTTTATGAATCTTAAAAGGAAGCTGAATATTTTTTTTATTATTAAAATTATTATTATTGTGATCCAAATTAGTTTTAGTGGACACAAAGCCTCTTTTCTTCCCAGCAGTTCACGCTTAATCTATTAATATGTTTCTGGAGTTGTGAATCCTTGTAATGCATCCATGTTTGTGGCATACACATTTGAATGGGCACAAAGGCTTTTTCTCTGCAGCTGTCCAAGCTTCAATATTCCATGAATACAATTTTAAGTTCAGTGAAGCATTGATTCTTAACTGGACTTCAAAGACGAAGTCCCACCTAGGATTCAAAAAAGCACAGCAGCTGCTCACATGTGGAACCGTGTGAAGAAAAATTTCCACTTTACACTCGAGAGAAATGGACCAATGTGTTCTGTTGAGCGCTATTAGAATAAATAACGGCAGTACTCCAGTGCTGTGACTGATGGCCGTTACTGGCCTTTATTACTGTTTGACATATTTAACATTGGTCCACAAACATTGCCTTTAAATTTCGGTTTGAAATCTGTACTTATTTCTTCTGTTGATGTCATGAAGCTGAAATGGTTTCCTCGCAGTTGAGTTAAGTAGACATACTACGAATAATATTACTCAAGTGAAGCTTAAGTTCTACAGCTGATGATGACTTTTATTACTCTCGTCTCTGAACAATAAACTAAACATATTTGACGTTGTCGAGGATAGGACAAACGAGTTAAATACTGGGAAATTAAAACATTTTCTTCTCCACAGTCTGAACAGCAGCATATCGTCATATCATATTATAACATTTGTGTACTATTGTATTGTTTGTCCTTAAATTCCTGTCTGTCATTTATGTCCCCAGCTCCTTTTTTAAGATGTTTTGTGTAGGAAAAGTGATTTATTTATTATTTTATTGTTATACTCGTGCTTTGCTTCATGTCTTTTTATCCTATAACTATTTTTTTGCTTTTGCTTATATGCACAAAAAAAGAATAGTAGCACACATTCTTTGTGTGTGAAAAACGTCATTGTGGTAAACAGGAATCTGATTCTGATGTTGGAGAAGTTCGTCACTGTGACAAATGGCCTTGTTACTAATTATTTGGTTTGTAGCTCTAGTGTATATATAGTAAGCCACCTGCCTAAAAACAACAATAGAACATCTTTAATGTCCCCTTCAGTTTTTAGTCTCCGCTACTGTTAAAGAATAGGAACAAAAATCATTAGATCGTTCTTTTTTGTTCTTGAGTGAAGTCTGCTGAACTCCAAATAGAGAAAAATCATATCTTATCAAACTTTACATTTATTTTTTTATTTTTGTACGTTTTATCATAGACACTTGAAGTGTATTTTCATCAAAAATGCAGATCACAGCATGAGCCTTTTCCAACTGTCATAATCTACTGTCTGAGCCCACTTTGTCCAAGCAATCTAATTTGTATGCTTAGACGGGGAGGTTAACACTGCAGCACAGCCTCTCCTTCCCTTGATTTTGCTAAGATTCACTGTAATCTATTGAGAACGCCTCACTCGGGAGGAGTAAAAAAAGCGGCACATTATGAATGATGTTTTCTTCAAATGAGTGAAGTGGAGTAATGGCAGCGTACACTGAGCCACTGCAGGAACAGAAACCGAGCTTTGTGCCCAGTTTAATGGAGGGAAATGCTTTGTCAGTATATGATTACAGATAATAACAATAATGATAATGATAATAATGTGAGTTCTGTCATAGAGAGTATGACCCCAGTAGATTGAATGAGAGGAAAGTAACAAATATCTGTAGTGAGAGCTGAAACAGCTTTGTTCCACAGAGTCAGAGAAGGGAACGTGCATGCAGCTTTCTGATAATATATGTTTGTACACGAGTTTGAACACAGAAAACACAATGGTGATTTATTCCTTTCTATCATACGATGTCTCTTGCATTTTCCTTCCTCTCCTTCATGCTGCTCACTAACACCCCCCCCCCCCCAGCCCCGTCTCTCCCGACACAGTTGAGCCGAGCAATGATGCGTGTCTCAGCGCAACCTGGTGAATAGTAATGAACCAAGCCTGTGTGTGTGTGTGTGTGTCTATTTGAGGGAAAGCAAGGGGAAGACAGAGAGAGGGTGGGGAAGAGGGTGTGAGGGTGGGGAGTAGTAGACTGTGAGTGAAAACACAGGGCTTCTCTTGCAGCACTGATGCAGCACAATCAACGGGACGAGAGATGCGGCTGCGTTAATCCTTGAGATTATTTGTCGTTGCTCTTTGTCACGCAGCTCGTTTGCCATTCTGACCACAGCGCAGTGACGTGACGTCACTCATCAACCCCTCGTCTTTTCTCTGAGTGTGATGATTGTGCTTAATGATACAGAACCTCTCTCACACACAGGGTGAGGAGAGGAGGGTAGAGGAAATAGATTTGAGGGGGGGGGGGGGGGGAGCTGTAAGTGAATGTGACTCAGAGAGGGGCAACAGCACCTGCTGTCTTCATCCCACATTCACCAGGCAAAACAGCATTCTGTCTCAGCGAGTGACGGACCATTAGGGGGACAAAGACGGGGGAGAGAGAGAGAGAGGCCCGACGAGAAACTGAGACACTATGAAGACACAAGAATCCCCACATCACTACTCAGTCAAAGCCGCTGTTCTTTGAGAATCTTAACTGTCACCACACACGTGAATAATGTGCCCTGTGACACAAACACAAAATGTACACGCTTGGGAAAACACGGGCGCAAAAGCAGATGAAATGAAAATAAATAATTAAGTGGGGGGGGTTTCGTGTACAGCCTCGGGATAGGTGACTGGAATATTCAGCAACTGGCTGCAAAGATCAACTGGAGTGCCAGGGCTGAAAGGAAGGGAACGAACACAATAGGCAGACCCCCTACCTCAGCCCCTCTTTTATCCGTCTCCATCCAGGAGCCACTGGCACTCTGCCAACTTGGAATCTTAAGAACTCATTCAAAGAAACGCCAAAGAAAGGGACTTATTTAAAATCAGGGCCCATTCTTTCACAGTCTCTTGTCTTTTTTCCCCCCTTACATTTCCCACGTGAAGAGGGATTTCTAGTTGCTGTTTTCTCTGACATTGCATCTGAGGAGAGGAGAGAGAGAGAGAGAGGAGAGAGAGAGGAGAGAGAGGGGTGGGGGGAGTTCTTGAATTGCCATTCATGTAACATTTCGTCAGATTTGTGGTTTGAGAGTATTGTGAGCAAGTGATCTCCCTCCTGAGTCCCCTTTCTCCCTCTCACTCTGTGCTAGTTTTCTTTCTGCTTTTACTCCCTCTGTCTCCCCAGTCTACAGCCCCTGCTCACATAGTAACTCCTCCCCCCCTGCTACCTATTGTCTCTCCATACAGTATTAGGCTATGAGGGGATGCCATACTCGTTCCAGGGAGGAAGGCAAGACAGGCACGCGAAGGAGGTAAGAGTCAGATTTATGCCATAAGAATGCTTCCGGTCCTAAACGCATATGTCACTGTTACTCTCAGAGGTGTGGAGTGAGCTGCTCAGAATAGACGTTTGCCTTTTATAAAGACTGACACAGGATGAGAAAGCAACTTCAGTGATGCTCTGAAGCTCTCGTGTGTTGTGCGCAGTGCTTCAGCGGGTTTTAAGCTTGTCTGGTCTTTCCAGTGGAAGGTGCTTAGAAGGTGTGCGTTTAGTTTGTGTGAAGCGAAAACCTTCAAAGGATCAGAAGTCAGCAATTGTTTCCCCTCTTACATGCCTTTATGTTGCACGGCTGCTTTCTGGATGTCAAATTGTGTTTAGTTTCTATGAAAAAACAACAACAGCACACAGCTCACACTCTTCTGTCAGAAGATAGGGTGAATTAAAAGAAAACATGGACAAAATATAAAACCATGAAAAACATCTGGCCGCCGGTGATTGCCTGAAATGGTTCCCAGCAGAGAGGGACCATGAACGATGTTTGGGGATTAAAGCTTATCCTCCCTGTGGCTGAGATTCACCTTCTTGTCTGGACAGAGTCTGACATGGGGGGCTTGACTAATTTATGCTGAGACATGCATGAGCACAGGCTCACTGGCAGTGGTCTTTTTCTTTTTCTTCAAACCTGGAAAAGGCTAATTGAGTTAACACTTTGCCTTGATTCGTATTTAATATTCTCTCTGCCGAATGCCAATGTGAATATCCCGCAAAAGCAACGGAATATTGATCGAACAGTTTTTCTTTTACTTTGGCTGCCAGAGTCTCTGAGTCACCACTTATATCATCACCATGTTTTAATCTCTGTAGATTAAAGTTAGGATGTCTTGAAATCTAAAGGAATGGACATGTTTGTACTCCCTTGGATTGCTTGAAACAGGTGCATACCAAAGATGGGTGGAAGTGGTTTTCTCCCGACTGGACAGTTGCAGCCACAGGAAGCTTTGTGTGCTTGTTCAGTGCAAAAAAAAAAAAAGAGGAGAGGCTGTCTCAATGGGGCTTTTGTTGTTGGGGTTGGAGATGGCAAAGGCACAAGAAACACTGACTGACAAATACCTGGCCCCTCTTTGCCTCAAATACCTCAGCTTTGCACTTGATACAATGTCAACAAATGCCCCCTCTGTCCTCTGTAGTAGCCCATTTCCTCTGTCCATGAGTTTTTACTTTTTTACCCCCCCCCTCATGTTTTGATAAACGCTACTCTTTTCTGAGCAGACATCTGGGCGAGTACATTTTGGCCTGCATAGCTCAGAGTGCTGAGTCCCTACACTGATGGATGAAAATGGTCCAAAGCACCTCCAACACTCATGGCCGCTTAGAGCCATGGTAAACTGTTCGGTTTGAGTTTAACATTTGGACAAAGGTCAGAATAAATTCCAGTTACGGCTGATTTATATTACTTTTTTAACTCACTGGCATAATCGCTTTGATGTAAGAAGACAGCAAAGGATGACTGCGTAAAGGAAGTTTATGTTGGCAAAAATAAAAAAAAGGTTTGGCTGTTAAGTCTTCGTGGTTGAATTAAAATGCTGAGGTAACACTCTCTCTCCTCTGTGCTTGAAGAAGTCAAGCCGGGGGGCTTTGCTACAGAATATAGAACGAGTTTACGTAATCTGTTTTGAACTCAGAATCCTTTTGATTAACATTGTACCTTTTCCCCGCAGATGCGAATTCAAAACTGCATTTTTAATCAAAGAGCACTGTACAGACCTACTAGGGGATTGAAAAGCTTGCAGAAAGTAGCTGATAGATTCAAGCATCAATATAGGGGTCAATCTATTATAGATTGTATGGCGGGAAATGCAAATTCTACTGTCTGAAAACTCACAAGACAGTTTCACTCTGCTCCCCTGGGCCTCACATCAATACTTGCAGTTTATTTGGTTAATTATTCATGCAGATTTGAGTTTTACTGTCGACAACACGCCCCTGCCTTTTCCCTTGTTTGTTTGTTTTCTAAACCCTCGGCTCCATAAGCGTGATTTCTGCAGAAACCACATGTGAGTTACTGGTATTTAGTCATTGTCCTTGGAAACAAACCACAACTGTGTCTTATGGCTTTCTATTCCTATGTGAGTTCTTTCTAACATGTCACGTAGGGTTCAAAGCCATTGGATGCACAGTGGGCTGTCAGCAGAGGGACTGTGTTAGACGTTTGATTTTCTCTTTCTTCACTGTGATATTTACCTCCAAAAGTACTGGGAATTTTGTTCATCAGTATTATCTGCAGCCCAGAGTTCTGAAAATACATTTTTTAAGTTTCCTTTGAAGCATGCTCTCTTTATTTTGAGCCATCATTTTTATTTTCTTACAGCACTTGTTCAGAGTATTTTGCATGTAAGTTTAACTTCACGTTTCCTTGCATCGCACACGTGTGACACATACACACATATTATAAACGGCTGCTAAAATGAGTCATTTTCATAAAAACTATTACAATGCACATGGGTCAGTTATTAATACAGTTGCTTTCCTGCTGCTTTCACAACATTACAACTTTCCTGTACAGCTTAACGCTTTCATTTCTCCCGGGGCATTTACAGCTGTGTGCATTCATTGTGGGATATTCTAAACCACATGTTAATTTTAAGGCAAAGCTTATGATTCATTTAAGGCTTCAAGGATTCAAAAATGATGGCCTGTTTTTCCAGTTGCCTTCACCTGGCCTGGCAACATTTCAGTGGTTACATTTTATGAGAAGTGCAATTGTTTTAATTATAATCATTATTATTATTACCCTGAGGCTTCTTAATTTCTGCCTGTGAAGACTATTTCACATCCAGGACTTTCCCTCCAAGTCGACACGCAGAGCCGAGCAAAGATTGTGTGCTGACCTGTGGCACGACCAAACTGCAATCACAATTGACATTTCCTGATTAAAATTCTTTCCCTCTTTGTTCGTCCACCGTCTCCACTGAATGGATTTTTCAAGCATTCAGCTGAGTCTGCACCCAACTTTTGTCTCCAAATAATTTTGGTTCCCTCACAGCTAAACTGCATTCTCGCCATTTAGAGAGGATTGTATTTTGTTTACACATATTTACACGTATGCATGTTCATATACATGTGATATTGTTTTAACTGCTTCTTTTGACATTTTGAGGTCATGAGGGTGATTCTATCAGGAGCGCAATCCTGGTCCAATCGGGACCAAACCTGCTAGGGTTGATGATAGTCCGGCCCCGAAGACGTCTATATAAAAATATTTAATTTCAAAACAGCGCCCCCTGGTGACAGAAGACAATATGATGTTTGGTATTTGAACACACTTCTCCTAGAACTTTCGGGCAATCACCTTCAAACTTGGCGAGGTCACTGGACAAGTTGTCGAGCTTAAGTTGCTAAAGGTTTTTTTAAATGTCGCATGGCGTACAAATAAGGGGGTGCCGAAGTTGGCGATAATTCAGATTTTTCTGAATTCCAACAGACAACAAAACTCTTATAACTTTGCAATGGAAGGTCTGATCCCAACCAAACTTCCTATGATTGATGATGGGTAGTGGCTGAAGACAACTATGTTGCTGAAAACGATACATTTTTACAACAACGCCTCCTAGTGGTGGCAGAAAATACAAAAATAAATCTGAAATAAACTTGCTAGGATTGATGATAGTCCAGCCCTGAAGACGTCTATATGAAAATATTCAATTTCAAAAACAGCGCCCCCCGGTGACAGAATTACATTTATATTTTTTCATGCTGCTCTAACAGGGATCATTGTATCCAACTAAAACTTGGTATGTGAGACCCTGAATTAACTGCTGAATATTTTCCTGCAATAATGTGTGGAGCGTTATCTGGCTGCGATTCGTCACATCACCTACCTGAGGCTGAGACAGTCAGAAATATTAGCATTGCATGTGTGGCTGCTCATATTGCTGCTGGTGTTAATGGTACTGCAACACTGTTCAAATAACTATTTGAATAGCACTTTTCAAAACCACTCTACAAAGTGCTTTCCATAGTAGAAAAATAAAACCTTTAAGCATAAAATGGTAAAGACAGAATTAAAAGATAAAATGAAAAGCCAGATGAAATAAAATAGTAAAAATATATCTGTAGTTAAAAGAAGGCATTTTTAAGCAAATTAGTCTAATGTTCAATGGCATATTTTTATGCATTAGCCATATTTAGTGTTAGTGGCTAGAAGTAAGGAAGTTGTGAGATGGGGGCAAGTAGCAGCATCCCCATCCACTGTAACATTCCCTGCTTTAGAGTCCAATTTATTATATTTCCTTTAAAACCTTGTACAAATCCATATAGGGTTTGACTTTTCTGGTTAAGATCAACCGTACACTTGTAGCAGTGTCAAAAAGGTGCCAAGTCTACAGTAACAGATCAGTGCAATTCATTTTAAAAGAATTCCACAACTTTAAGTTCAAAGCACTAACACTAAATAACACTCATCACAGAATCACTGAAAAAATACAAGTCAACCATAAAGTTAAGAACAAAAGTTTTACTTGATATAAAGAAGGCAATAAATACAAGTTTTCAATGTCTAACATTAAAGGCTGAAAGTAGCAGTGTCTGTATTTTAGTGTGGTGATGCATCACATGTACAGTGTTTTGTCATGTGTGGTTGTGGGTCAGCGGGGACGGGGGGGGGGTTAAAGTCCATTTAAAAAAAATTAAGAAAATCTTGGTGACCATGTCCTGTTGGGCAGAGTGACATCGCAGCCATTGAGGCATGTGTGCAGTTTGGCAAGGTCCGACATCTAACAAAAAATAAAATAAATAAGAGTCAGCACACTTTAGTATTAAGTAAATATGGATTAAACATATTGAGTACCATCTGAAAGAACGTACCTGAAGACATCCCGTGGAAAAGAGGCAGAAAAGGTTGGTTCATCTTGGGCGAAGTCCTCGTCGTAAAAGGGTCGGTTCATCTTGGGCTAGGTCATCACTGCAGCCATCCAGGACGGGACTTCGCCAGGTTGTGGTGTCTAACATTGAGTCCTCTGATCCAGGAATGTGCTGCAGCCTTCATCTCTTAAACACAAGGAAGAATTTGATAAGATAAAAAAAAAAAAAGAAGTAAACAAATGACAAATCTTCAGGTAGCTCACCTGGCAGGTGACAGGTCCTCACATCCAGTCAGAGCTCACCGATGGATGCCCTCCCTAACCTATACCTGCCTTTCCTGTCCTACACTGACAGTTACAAGCAATCTTTGCCAGCCAATTGGGATGATGCTAACCCCGATGTCTTGGTTGGCTACGTGAAAAACTGTAAATCTCCCAGTTGCCCAGACAAACGTTCCTTCTGATTCTGTAGCCTCGTTACAAAAAGGTCCTCTGCGGAAACCCTCATTTTGCTAAGCATGAAATCTATTCCACTTTCCTGTCCTCAGATCTCATTTTCTCTACCTGCATCCTTTCAACAGCCATTGCTGTTGTAACATCTGCAAGAGGCAACAGTTTCACAATTCAGAGCTTCCTGTGTGTTTAGTAAGACGTGGCACCAGAGTATTAACAAAGCAGACCCCTGAAAATGCTTGACCCCAATTTAAACAAATGCTTCACCATCTATAGTACAAGTGATGTGATTTACACTACAAACCTGTCCATTCCAATCCTTTGTTTCGGAGGAAGATAAACGCATATCTTGACAGGCCGAGTCACAAAGTCAGATGGATCCTTGTCTGATTTTGGAAACTGCACAGCCATGGTATGCCACTCAGTCAGGATCCGTGGCCGGATTTCCTCACACACAGAGAAGAAGGGGAAGGACGAAATGCCTTACCATGTTCCGAGTCGACTCAATTTACCTTGTTCTCTGTTGTGTGAAGAAGACCCAGCTCGTAAAATCTTGACTGATTTAAAAATTGAGCAATTAAATAACTCAAATATCGATGCTGTTGGGTCATGCAGAGAGCTTGCGATCTTTTGCATGGTTTCCCAAACATTTAGAGGTCAGGTTACTGACCCCAAGAATGTCAAATTCAATGATTTTTCTGTCCTAAACTGATGAACCATTTGGGTAAATTAGATCAAGCATTTAAAAGGTGTTTACATTGTAAGCAGTCTAATGACACTTCTTACCCAACACATGAAGACGCAGTGAATCAGGATATGGCTACCTTTAGCAGATGCAACAGCAGCAGTGGGTGGTGGAAGGCTGCAGGGAAAAAAAATGTAACATGGAGACAAGTTGGAGGAATCATTTAATGCATAGCTCAACAAGACTTAAAGCAGAGAGAAACTTTAGGGCAAGTCTACAAAAATCAGAGGAGGAACTTCGCCAACACATCTAAGAGATAGCAGTTTCTCATGTAACCAACCAAGACATTGGGATTAAGCATCTTCCCAATGACTCTACAAGCTGCCTAAATTGTGAAATTTGAAAGAAAGTCATGGGTAACAACGGACTACAGACACTTGTTCGCTGAAATAGCTAGTGTATGGTGAGGTGTTAACCCTATGCTCTATCAAAAATCCAACTTTGGGCAAGCCATAATGTCCTACCATTTTAACCAGCCACCAGCTTTGCAAATAAGAGGCAAAAGACCACTTGTGTTTACATGTTTACATGATCACTGTTAACCACAAAGCTCCAGACACCAAGTCAATCCAAGAAACAAACCAAATAATGAAAAATAAATTAAAAAGCTGCAGCTGCTCACTCCTGCTACAAGAGGGTACCTGCACAACAGTCTTTAACATGAAGCCAAATTCTGTCTGATTTCAGCCCACAGAATAAAGGTTTTATTTCAAGTAGTCGTATCGAAAGATAAAAAGTTCAAACATTTGGCGCCACTTTCACTTAAATAATCCGAGTTGTCTCTCAGCCAGGTTTGAGTCCTCCTAAAGAAAATAAACGCGCTCTAATCCTGCAACCTACAATCTCATTTATGAAAGAAACTCTGCAGGATAGCCCTGCATCCCTAAGGCGAGTAACGCATAGTTTTGCAGGGGAAGATAAAACTCCCCTGCTGGGAGGCCTCCCAACATGACGCGCAAAAAGACTATGAACACAAAAAGGTTCAACTCCTTTAGAGGGAAAAAAACTTGGCAGAGTGAGACAAGTCAGCATTAATATTGAATGCGATTTCAGTTAGTGACTACAAAGGCTGATGGCAGTGCGTAAAGTGTAAGACTTTAATGGATATCAAAGTGTGCCAACAAATGCCAGATTTAAAGTATATCATAACATTATCCATGGGCTGAATAACACCTACAATCTAATGTGACAACACTTCCATATAAATCAAAAGTTTAGCTTCATAATCAAATCAGGAACCAGTTATCTTATCAAAGCAATTACCAGTTGAGAAGGAAGACCTGGTCTAGCTCATCATAATCAATTACATTTTTACAGCACTTTGAAATAATTTTAAACAAGCTACAGTAAACTTTGATGCATTTACTACATGACTCATCAGCTTCCATGTTTGTCAACAGTCCAAGTTGCAACTATGATAACTGAGATTCAAGACCAAAATTACATTTTTAAATTAAAGCCACTTCAAAATAAGGTAGTAGGATTTCCTGCAGAAATCAGACACCTCAAGACTAATCAACTTTAAAATCTTCCATTTAACTTTAGACTAAAAAAGTGACTAAATCCGACACAGGACAGACAGACGGATACCAGACACAGGACAGACAGAGACCAGACACACTGACAGAGACCAGACATACAAGACAGACTGACAGAGACCAGACGTACAAGACAGACTGACAGAGACCAGACATACAAGACAGACAGCAAGAGAGACAGAGACACACAGAAGACAGAGACACCAGACAGACAGATAAAGGACAGACAGGCGGACAAGACACAGACCAGACACAAGACAGGCGGAGACCAGACACACGAGACAGACAGAGACCAGACAGACCAAACAGCGACAGAGAGACAGTGACACATGCCATGACGGCAGTCTTGGCATGCGTCAGTGTGTAAATAAAGGCCTTTGCACTCAGTAACGCAAAACAAAAAAATTTGATTATTGTAATGCCATTGTGTCAGTCATTGTAAATTTTTAGATGCAAATTAACTTAATAAATAGAGTGGACACGATTTACCCACAAAGATCATGTGGCAAAGGCCTTTAATACTTACCTTAAAGGTAAAAATGTTACCTGTTTTTGAAAGAATTTGAATTTGCTTGTTGTCTAAGTGGTGTGCATCTTGCCAGTCTTGCAGCATACATTTTGTTCACCTTTCTGGTGCAATAAAGTCAATTGGAGTGTTAGTCTTGGTCCAAAGGTCAGATAAAGGTCAGATAAACGTCAGTCCAGTCATCACACGCACACACACACACACTCAACCAGGAAAACTTAGTAGGAAAAAGAGATCAGAAATTATAGACTGGCATAAACACCAAGTACAGTCATGACACAGTGGCCATGAAGAATCAAGATTGAGGTCAGAGCAGGTATAGTAATGGCACAGCGGCCAAGCAAGAAAGAAAAACTGCACATACCATTTTAAATTTTACCTCAACTAAAACGCAATCTAATTAGGGTGGACATGCAGTGATGTCGGTGCTCCTCTTGACTGATGCTAGAAAAAAAGCACAGGTTAGTTCACTTACTGTGCATGGACGCGGAAGGCACCCATGTTTGTCTATATAAAATTACTATACGCGCAAGGCCAGACGTACAATAATACAAATAGTCCACGAAGGCACGGGCACAGTGGCCGTCGTGGCCTACTGCATTAAAGGACGTATGGCAATACAAAGGCAATGGCACGGCTGCCATCCAAAGCCAGGTACTGTGTTTGTAGATCACCAGGATCTATTTTAACGTGCTAGGGCTAACGGTAGATTAATGGCCACGATGGAAAAGAGGAAAAAAAAAAAAGGCACAGCAGCCAAGAAGTCTAAGCCTTGTGACAGTGTACAAGGCACAACATTAATTTTATTCCTACCTTCTAGCTTTAACTGTACACCAACATCCATTTAAACCTCATTTATGATCTGGTCCTCCAACATCACTATATTTTAGTGCTAAAGAAAACAGTTCAAGTTGATATTTTTTTTATCCCTTTTAGAAGTGAGGAAAGGCACGAGGAGGGCCAGGACAGATCGACATGGCAGCCGGAAGAGCGATGGCCCGCGGCCTGCGTAACAGTTGGAAAGAAAAAGTGGTTATGGGCACAGTGGCAAGGCAAGAAAACGCCTCCATAGAGAGGCGTGTTCTTATCTTTGCATGTAAATTCTCAGTGTGATTTGGTAGTTAGCTGTGGGCAGCCAGACTAGCAAGTCAGTTGCCGACACCTAAGTATGTTCACTTTCAAAAAAACACAACACACAAGTTTTCTTTTGTTTATTCCCCTACTCTGCAAACCCTACCACACATGGAGGCGAAGACAGTAGCCCCCAGAGAAGAAATAAAAAAAATATGGACTCACCCTTTGTAGACAGACCTAAAAAAGAAATGTTAGTGCATTATAACTTAACAAGCATCTAAGCCCTTCAAGACACCATATCTAATTTAATGTGAACTGCTAAACATAATCATATTCTCAGACCATCTTAACTATTCAATCCAGGCATCTCAGTCACACACAACCCATTCATTCAGAGAGAGAATTTCAAACACTCATTGTTTAAAATCACTTGCTCAGCAGTTCCACAAAAATATAACCAACAAGGACCAGATTTCAGACCACCATAAAGTGGACAGGAACATACAAAACCAACCTGTGGCAAATGCTCCATGTACAACCCTCAGCTATTTGACAGATGGAAAGCAGGAGAATAGAAAGAACGTGGCCATGTTGGACAATGCAGATAGATGTAGGCACAGCGGCCAAGGAAGAGTGGGGACACAGCGGCCACCCAGAATTAAATCATGAAACCTACTATTTGATGATTTTCATGAAGATCAATCTGGGGGGGAAAAAAACAAACAAAAAATGTTTGAGTCCAGTCTCCAGTCTTGACAATGTTCAAGTTCATACCGTTACAGGTGCAAAATAACTAGGTAAGGTGTTCTAGAATGTGTTTGTATGAGGTACAGAGATGGTCCACCCAGTCTGAGATATAAAGACTCACTTTCAGTGAAAACATTGCTGCCAGCACAAATTCTATTCGAACAGTGAAACAAAGAAATAAACATAATCACAAGTGATGTAGAATAAAGTTGATTAAGATTTAAGGAATGCCTTTTAAGTTCAAGTATAGAAATGTCAGTACCTCATACAGCCACACTCTTTAAAAACACAAAAATAATAAATAATGTAGTAAATTATCTCTAAAGGTGTCACTCACCTTTTTTTGACAGCCTCAGGCTTTTGTATATGACGGTCCGACCAGGTCTCCGTGAGCAGGAAGCAGGTTGTTCCTTTAAAAAAAAAAAAGTTTGTATTTTAATGACTACATTAAAAGCTTAGAATCATAAAAGACATGTATAACCCTGAATCTGTTTTTAAACATTTAACAAGTCTTTCCAGTGAAAAACTCAATAGTAATGACCATGAGTGGAACAGTGAGTTAACATAGCACAGCAACCATTTTAACCTGCGTAATCTCGACTTCTAGACAGGTAGCGCCAGGGCTGTGGGTTTTGCGGGTTACAAAGAGGAAGTTAATGCTTCAAATGAAGACACCATTTCGGCAGGACAGTGAGACTTTATTTCTCCATTCACAGGTAACAGCATAGACATATATACGTAGACGCCTCATTGAGCGGGTTGGTCCGTTGCTGCGTTACGTCAGCCATGTTGGATGTGGCAGATCTGCCCTGTAAACTAATAAAAGCAAATGAACTTCATAAAGCGCCTTTCTACAAAGTCCATTCACACACACGCACACACTAATATATCTGGGAAACAAATAGGCACCAAAAACAACTATGTGTATGTATGTATGTCTTTATTCAGAAAACCCTCATGTCACATCTACATTTCAGGATGTGGTTATTATAGACACAGATTAAATGTTAAATATAATTATTTCAATATTTATCATCACAGTAACAGTGTTACACACATTAGTAGCTGTAAACACTCAGCATTAGAAAAATACATACGTTGGTTTGGTGCTTACTTATATCCTTTATAATCATCACTTTAAAAGTTACATAGTTGTTTTTGGGGCCTATTTGTTTCCCAGATATATTAGTGTGTGTGAATAAGAGGCATTAACTTAAAGCACTTTGTAGAAAGGTGCTTTATGAAGTTCAGTGCATTTCCTTTTATTAGTTTACGGGCAGATCTGCCACATCCAATATGGCGGCGGCATCAACGTATGATTCAGCGCTCAGTGTGGCGTCTACCTTTATATATGTGTATGGGCAACAGAACCATAGATATATATATAAAGGCTAGATGTCTCATCTGCACTGCTGGCCAATGGAGTCAAACGTCCGCACAGGGCCGCCATCTTGCCACAGTCAGCTCGCTCACCCATATAACATGTGTTGTAGTGGTACATGGACTTTTTAAATAACCATAACTTGCTACATTTTCTACTGATTTTCAAACGGTTTGGTTTGTTATAAACGTCAGAGATGTAGTTATTATGACACTGCATATTTATGAATAATTATAACAATGGGCTTCAAATAACATTAAACAGAACAGAAAGGTGCAATAAACACATAAAACAATAACATGTTATATAATAATACAATAATGTTAATGGTGACAACATAAATTCCATACTTAAAATAATAAACACATAATAAACTACACGGTAACACTTGTTTTTTTTTGTCTTGTTTTGTCTATTTTGATAATGGATTGGTTTAAGTTTCAGATTTATTTTAATTTGTTAAATGTGAATATTTCTGAATCACTGAATCCAAATAATTTAAGAATGTAACTGAATTTAGAAACAGTAAACATTTAACATTTTATGGACCAAACATGAAAATAAATCACAGGTTAATGAAAATAGAAATTAGTTGCAGCCCCATTTAAACCAATCATTTAACTGCTGTAACCAGACAAAATGAGGCACAGCTTAAATATTGAGGTAAGGGTAATTTTGAGCTAAGTTTGAGCCTATAATTCAGCAAACAGAGTCACCATTAAGATAACTTGACAAAAGTTACTCACCATTCCGGACGGGCCACCAATCTGGACCAGGTCGAACACGCCATCCTGGAGCGCCTTGCTGCGTTTTTATACAGGAGCTGATGCATGCGGCCACCTTTTCGGCGTCTGACGTCACGCCGCGGTAGTTTCCTCTTCTTTTTTTAAAGTTCCCTCGTTCTTTTTTCGAGGTTTTAGGGCGGTTGGTGCATTACCGACACAAGTTCCCTCCTGCTTAACTGCTGAACAGTTTCAGTAGTTAAGCAGCCACACTTTTTTCGCGTCTGTTTTTTCTTTTCGTTTCACGGCTCCTGCAGCTTCTCTTCAAAGTGACATCACGGAAATGTTGGCTGGAGTAAGGTTAAATAAGAAGAGGAGGAGGAAGCAATCAGCGGTCATCAGCTGATTGAAAAACACCTGCGTGAAGATGAGCAGGTGCGTTGTGTGTCACCAATCATCATCAGTCTCCGCTTTATGCTTCTTCTTCTTCTTCTTTTATGAGGTTTTATGGCGGTTGGCAAACACCGATTTGGTGCATTACCGCCACCATCTGGTATGGAGTGTGGATCGAAATGTTGATCTAACTGAACCATTATTATTATATCTATCTATCTATCTATCTATCTATCTATCTATCTATCTATATATATATATATATATATATATATATATATATATATATATATATATATATATATATATATATAGATAGATACATATGTATATATGTATATATATATACATATATACATAGGCACACACACACACACACACACATCGTATATCCTCCCAATCAACTTTGTGGTTTTAAGAAACAGAAGTAATATCTTGTAACACTCACGCCGGTTCTTCCGAAATACATCTACCAACCTCAATTCCCCATCAATGTCTCTCAACTTTTTAATCATTACTTCTCTCTCCCTTTGGTATTTCTGACATTGTGTTATAACATGATGAATGGATTCCTCCTGCCCACAGTGATCACATCTGTCTGTATTGTGTTTATTGATGAGAAATAAGGTGTTGTTCAATCCCGTATGGCCATTGTTGGATAGCCTTTTCTAGCTGGAAACACAAGTTTATAAACGGCACAATCCCCTGCACCAAAGTCCAGACATGTTTTTTTTAACTGGTCTACTCTCTGCCTCTTTGGCTAGTTTGTGTTTCTTAGATAAATTTGACCAAAAACACAAGTTGACATAATTGATCTTACTTATGGCTGCGGCAGTGGATAAACAACTACTAATTTTCTCTACAAACTTTGGAGTGGGAGAGTATGGGATCAATAAACTCCAATTTGGAACCAGGTGTGTGCCCGTCTCCCAGGTGGATGCACAGAAACATGTACGCACATGGCAAATTCAGGGTTGCTCATACTGTATGTCAATACTTAACACAAACACATACACAACATCCTGAACTGTTCATTTTAAAATGTTTCTAATGACCATGAAAGGGCAGCACAATAGTATTTCACAACAGTGATGAGTGGTGATGTATAGAATGTGGTTTAACAGGGAGTTTTCTAACCTGCCTGCTCTAAATAATTGACCGGCCGATAAAGAACAACACTGAATCAATACAAGAGGGCGTCCCTTCACACTTCAGTGGTAAAAAAAAAGGGCAGTAATAAAACAGTACACATTCACACAGCTGATCGGTGGCACGGTTTGTGTTCAAGTCGACACAAATAAACAACACAGCAGATAATTAAGTCTGTTCAACTCCATCTCAAATATCTCTGCAGTGCAACGTAAACACCTGCTGTCTTGTCATTTCATATTTGCATTTGCAGAACTGTGAGATCCCAAAGAAATCATCTAATTACGGCCATGCTACATGACTAGTGGGCAGGTTTATTATAATTGGTGGCATCTGTTTGCCTCGCTCAGATCGTCTGTCTGATGATTTGTCTGTTTGTCATATGGTCTCGGTTGTGTTTGACAGTCTGTCTGTCTCCCTCTGTCTCACAGTATATTTGCCCACAGTTTGTCTTTCTGTGGTAACGTGGACAGTTTTAATCCAATTAGGTAGAATCTTGGCAAGTTTGTTGGGCGTAGGGAACGGAAATTTGCATTATTGATTTTTCTTTTGTCAAATCAAGGTCACAGATCAAAGATATAGCCTAATGGCAACACACCGAAAGCACATATACATATACAGTACATAAAGTATTCCACATAAGAGATTGTTTTTAATGAAGATTCACACATGTACCAAATAATTAATTTATAAAATAAATTATTATGGTCTAATTTTACACTGGAGTCATTATTAATCGTAAACCTAAATAATTTTAGAGATAAGTAACGATAGGAGGATGAAAAGCTCCTGTCACATCAGCGTGTGAGGGAGGTTTGGGTTGTTGAGTCTTACAGTCATAAACCTGGGGTCCAATAGTCATGTTTAATTATCTTTTCCCCAGAGACACGCATCCAGGTAATTTATTGATAACAGATGTTTTCTGGAGTATTGTGGTCGGGAGAAAGTCCTCAGTGGCACATTTGGTACTTTTGTTCTTAATGGACAGTTACCTGAACAAGTGTTTCCTTTTTCCTTCTTCTTCTTTTTATATCAGTTTACTGGATCTTGCACATTTCCTGCACACGCTGCACAACCTAAGTGGACTCATTGCCTCAGGGAAATGCAGCAGCAGACGGAAGCAGGGATGCCGGCAAATCCAGCAACCAAGGCCTGGGTCAAACCTGGATGTCAAAGGTATACAGTATTTGGTACA
Organism: Solea solea; assembly: GCF_958295425.1. Classification (NCBI taxonomy): domain Eukaryota; kingdom Metazoa; phylum Chordata; class Actinopteri; order Pleuronectiformes; family Soleidae; genus Solea; species Solea solea. The sequence goes on from NC_081144.1 coordinate 6,791,285, forward strand.
GGCTTGTGTGGGTGATTTAGCTTTTTAAACCAGTTTTAACTCACACTGTTGGCCAATAGGGAGCAGCAATAATGAGCAAGCAGTGGCTCTTTTACATAATTTGAGATATAAAAAAGTATGGCAATAAGATGTAAACAATTTAGAACATCCATCTTCTACCACTTGGTCCTCCAAATGAAGGTCGCAGCTCACATAGGGCCAAAGGTGGGGTACACCCTGGACAGGTCGCCAGTCCATCACAGGGCCACATAGAGACAAACAACCATCCAATCTCACATTTGCAGTCAATTTAGAGTGCCAATTTGCCACTTTGTACTTGTGTAAGTGACTTTTGAAATTTGTCACTAACCACCTTGCCAAGTTTGAGCGATTAAAAAGTTGCCACATGTTACATATATTTATATAACAACAACAGCAAAAATAATCATCCTTGTTTTTTTTTTTTTTAAACGTACCCAGTTTTTTATTACTTAATTTCACCATAGAATAATAAAGAGATACTGTGTTAAAGCTAACTCCAGCATTGCCTTGTGAGTTTAATGACTGGAGCCATGGTGTGAAGCTTGTGGCTGTCAATCAAGACATTGGTTGCAGCTGTTCTCAGTTGAGTCTGTGATATTCTCAGACCTCAGGCAGAGCAGCTTCTCTGAGGAGCTCATAGGTTTTCTGCTCTTTTTATTCTCTTGAAAACGGGCAAAGTGCTCTGGGTCAACCTATTTTATTTTTTTTTGTAATTTCGCCTTGTCCCTGTCCCTGTGACATGCCGATGTTTGTTGAGGACCCCGCTAATTTCTCCAAATCTAGACTGAAATCGGACTTAGTTGCCCACAATGTGAAGCTGCCACCTGCTAAGAGCAAAAAGGAGGTTTATGTGGAATTGCACATGCAACACATAGATCAGAAAAAAACTGTGGAGTTTTCAAGCGACGAGGAAGTGGAGGAGGATGAGGAGGATGACATGGAAGGTGAAGATGTGAGTTGATGTTTTTGTTTTGATCTGTAAGATCTGATCAAAAAGTCGTTGTTTTTGACGCACAAGTCTGTTTTTTTTTTTTTTAATCAAGCTTAAAACAAAATGAAACTCTGTGATCATTTTAGCGCACAAATGCCCCTGTGGAGGTTGCAAACATCTCTTGCAACACATTCGAATGGTTTGAAAGGGCCAATTTAATATTTATGTCCAATATTCTAATCGTAAAAGTAAAGCAAATACAAAATCACAACATTCGAATATGCTGAAATACTTGCAACTCATAATAATACTCTGTTATTGTGGATCTTGTAGAATAGAATAGATAGAATAGAATAGAATAGAAATACTTTATTCATCCCCAAGGGGAAATTGAAGCGGTTGCGTTGTTTAAAAGTATAATAATGACTTTATGTAATATTAAGATAAGTTAAGATAAGATAATCTTTTACTTGTGCCCCATGGGGAGATTTGCAGTGTTACAGCAGCCAACAATCACAACTAGTTTGAAATGATGTTAGTCTGTGCTGTGGATTGTAGAAGTGAGAAATCTGGGTCAGTACACTCCGGTTGCTTGAGCACACTTGAGGTCCTTGACCTCAAAAACCACCAGCTGTATAGTTGGTATAGATTTACACGAGACATTAGAGAAGCTGGTGGCTGCTGTTACATTTATGTGCATATGGTTGCAGCACCTGTTGCACTCATTAATGTGTGCACTGTGCAATGACTGAGTGCTGTCCTTAATGTTCAGGCAAAACAAGCAGTTTACTTTAGAGTGTTTTTGACTTTTATAGACAAAGCAAAACAGATCATTGTTAGATAATTAATTATTACTTGCATCTGTACTGATGTGTTTTCACTCTTATTTTGGTGTATGGATATATCTATATGTATATACAGTCTTTATATAAAGTACCTAAAATAGATACTTGAGTAAAAGTACAAGTATCTTATACCAGAAAATGGCTTTGGTAGAAGTTGAAGTCACTTTTTATAATATTACTAAGTAAAAGTCTTAAAGTATATGACATTTACTGTACTTAAGTATCAAAGTTTTTAAGTTTTAGAAGTAAAAGTATTAAAAAAGTGAGCTGTTAAGATTGTGCCGTGGCAGCTCAGTGGTAGGGCAAGTTGTCTTTCAACTGGAAGGTTCAATTCCTGGCTCTGCTAGTCTATATGTGTCCTTGAGCAAGACACTTAACTCCATGTTGCAGTGTGTGAATGGGTACGAAAGATGTGTGAATGGTCTATATCCCATATCTGGTGTATTGAGCAGCATTCATCAAATTTTAACATTTTATGGTTTTGGGGACAAGGGCGAGAATCCAGGAGATGCAGAGATGCCCGACCCAAGTGCTTTGACTGATGATGACCTTAAGGCTGCTCTTCTAAAACATGGGGTTAAAGCTGGGCCCATAGTTGGTGAGGTTACACTTTGTCCACTGTAAATCGGCTTGACCTTGTCCTTAAACAACACCAACAACAATAAACAAAGTAAGCCTTAATATTCTTTGTTTATGCCAGCCTCCACCAGGTTCTTGTATGAGAAGAAGCTCAGAAAACTGCTTCAGTCCGATGGTCATCATGGCCAACTTAATGGAGCAAAGAATGGTATGATGTACTCTGACAGTGAAGAAGAAGAAAATGGGGAAGACAATGATGCAGAGTCAAGTATGAACTGAGACATCTGGTCTGCAATTTCTGCATTTGTGGTTGACCACACAATCATTTACTTACTGTATTATTTTTGTCCCTTTTTTTTAAATTCACAGGTGCTGAAGAAGAAAATAAAGAAACGGTTGAAGAGTCGGACCAGGCCGAGGAAGAGAGCAGCCAGGTGAGAAACCAGTCCATCAAGTCTGCCATGTATCTGTCAGTAAAAAGTAAGAGTGTGAGACCAGAGTTTCTACATTTCTGTCCCTGGAGAAAAGACGGGACATTGATAGGTTCATAGTGCATATATATTGATAATTTTCTAACTCTTTATTGGTTTTTGTTGTTCTTAGAAGTCACACACTGTACCTTCTAACAATTTTTTTACTTTTCACAGGTAAAGTTGTATACTCAGAATGGTGTTTTTACTTACCCACAGTGCTTTTTACCCCAAATGAGACGGGTAAATACCACATTCTGTATATTCAGGTATATTCAAGTTCTGTGAACAATGAGTTTTTCTTATTTTTTGAATGGGCATTTTTGTTCTTTTCTAGCATATTCCCACTTCTAAACCCAGTCCCGTGCGGAATTCAGGGAATGTGTTAAAATCATCAGAGCGGAGTCCGCCTCCCTGCTCACAGAATCTTGTAGGAATTAGCAGAGGGGTATGCTGTACAACTTGTATGGGTTTTAAATTTTTTACATTCCATGGGATTGTGCTTCCTTCTCAAGTCACTTTTTTTTTTTTTACCTCACAGTGCTGGTATCTCATCATAGGCTGTATATAAAATGGATGTGTACTTTTTATTGCAAATCCTGGTGGTTCAGGTACAGACGTCACCTGCAACCCGGCTCCTATTGGATGATGTCAATCACTCTTATTTTCATCATTTTTGTTCCTCTAAATGGGAACATTTACAAAACTGACATCATGTTGTGTCTAAGACCAGAAACAAGCAATTGAGATGATTACCTCCTTGGAAAAATGTTAAAAACCAAGTGAGACGTAGATGGAGATCTTTTTGCAACCAGTGTAGTTGCCCCCTGGTGGATAACACCAGACGACTATGTCCAATTTTTATGTACAGTCTATTTCTCACATAGCTTGGGTGACAGATACAAGTTTGTTTTTCTGTCGCCATGAAAATAATGCTAATCCCTGCAGGTTCAAGCTGGATCACAATCCGTTGCAGTCAATGGTTACTCATCATCATCATCGTCGTCATCATCATCTCAGACATTCAGCATAACTGAAATGCTCAAAGAGGTCGGAAAGTTTTTTCTTAAACAGTTCACCCTTTAATTTTATAATTTTGGGGCGTGAGTAATCCGTGATGTGCGTTCTCTCCCTGAACCACAGATGGAGGGTCAGAGGTCACTCTCTACGAGTGCAAACAGTGAAAGAGCATTCAATGGGGGCAATGTACAGGATCATTGGTCACAGTCCAACAGGGTTAGTGGTGCCCATGTTTTTTAGTCGCACTTAAGGGGCTATAAGTGAAGGAGAGGTTCACTGGAGGTGTGAGCAGATGCAGACTACAGTAATCCAGTGTATCGCAATCTGTTGCATCTGTTTCCTTAGCTGGACATGCCATCTGTGGTCAACCGCACCATGAAGAACCAGAGCCTGTACTACACTCCCAAAGCTTTCCCTCAGGAATGGGGAATGCAGGCACAGACATTTTTCTTACAGACTTTTATTCTTCTGTTTTATTCTTCTATATGTACCTTTTTGTTTTTGCCTCCAAGAACACTGTCTTTGCTGTAACTCCTCTCATGTATCTGTTTAACCATATAAGCACCTAAACTAAAAACAATCCACATAATAACCAGAGGCCAAAAACATTATCTTGAGGAAAAAATAGTTTTGCTGCTGAGTGAAAGTTAATTGTAGTTTATGGACAATATCTGTATTTATGGATAGTGTTTTTAGAGTCTTTTTTGTATGCATTAAGGGTCTAGGAAAATATTGATTCCCTACATTATCACATTATTTTGTGATGTGATACTGTATTGACTCTTTGAGGCAAAGGGGCTGCTAGTTAGACAAATAAAAGCTTATATTGTTTATTCATATTACAGTCTTAGTTGACAAAAAATCTTTAAAATATACTTTTTGGGGCAGAGGGAATTTCAATATTTTGCCTTGCTGATAGTATCCCAGTATATTGCAAAAAACATCTATCATCAGAATATGTATCACATCACCAGAGTCTTGCCATTTAAGATTCAAAGATTTATTTGTCACATGCAGCATACAGCAGCAGTGACTACTCTGACTTTATTGTGCAACTTAATGAAAATAGTATAAATATAAAAAGGGCTAAGAAAAATATAGCAAGTAAAAAAGTCTATTTACTGTACGTTATACCCATACACTACCTGTCACCCTGCGTCTTCATTTCTACCTGACTGGCTGGGCCTGTGAGTCACTTCTTTCGGGGGTTAATTTTCTGTTTCCGTTGGCGGACTTCTAATTGAGTAATCATGTGATAAGGCTAACTTTGTCTATCTTCCTCAGGAGCCTGTGAAAGACGATTTCAAGCACTTGTTCCCTGCTGAGATCACACCTTCTGGAATCTAGTAAGTGCTCTGCTCATCTTTGTAGGTTTTCTGAGTAGTTGTTGTTGATGAATGAGACATAAATTGCAGTATAAATAAATGTACAGGGATTTTCGGGGCTGGGTGAGGAAAACCTGAGCAGTACCACCATAGACTGTATATAAAAATGAACATTTACTTCCACTTACTAAACACAAATATGAAGTGTGAAGCCTCATGATTGGTGTCAATCACACTGGTGTCCACTCATGTGTCATGCTTTAAAGGAATACTTCACAGATTTGCATTCAGCGTTGTATTACCAGAATAGGGGTAGTATTTTTGAAAAATTGTGCTTCCCAACCTCTGTTTCCCCTGAGTTGAGAAATATCTTCATTATTTTCTTTGTTATGTGCCCACCAGTGACACTTGGTCCTGTTAGCAAAGATGGCGGACACTGTTTACATTCTGGGAATCACGCCCCTTCCCCTACGAGTGGGTCTAAAAAGTGCAGAATTAGTGTTGCAGTTTCAAGCCTCGTACCTAGACTGGACTTAACAAAAAACAGAATGAAGATATTTCTCGACTCAAGGGAAACTGAGGTTGGGAAGCACAATTTTTTAAAAATACTACCCCTATTCCATACAAAGCTAAATGTAAATCTGAGAAGTATTCCTTTAAGTGGGAGCATAATTTACAAAATTGAAATCATGGTCTATCGAATGAATTATAGATCAAGTGAGAAGCAAAGGCTCGTTGTCCAGTAAACAAGAAGATTGTTTGTTTTTATATACAGTCTAGGAGTAGCACATACAGATTAATACTCGTACGACACATACAGTATATCCAACATTATTTCAGTGCCACTCGTCGGAGACCCATCAAGGGTGCAGCGGGGAGACCCATCCAATACATGTACCCAGACACTCCCGTCAGTCCCATGACGCTGCAGAGACGAGACGTGGAGCGCCGCCTTGTGCCCGTCCACATACAGATTGTGGTCTTTGTCATCGTTACATGCATGCTTTACCTCATTTATGTTAGTGTTGAGGACAACAGATTTAGTCCAAGTGTTTCCTTGCTAGACAATCTAAACCCGGGGTCCAATAGTGAGGAAGCGCTGTTGCATAAGACTGAGGCGCAGGACACACCCGCACTTTCTGAATGGGAGTAACTGTGTATTATTTGACTGTTTTCGCCTATTCTATTGACACGTTAGGTTTTACATTCATGTTTCGATGGCTTTAAAATCTGATTTTTGCCTGATTGTGAATTGTCAGTGTCTTAGTGTCATAGTTTGTCCTTGATGGGTGTCATTATAATTTTTTTAATGTTTAAATCATATTTCAATAAAGTTTATCTCATACTTTGTTGTGTATCTGGTGTTTCTTAATTAAAAAAGAAGAAAATTAATTATTTTTCCACGTTTGTTGTTACTATGAAATCTGTTTAGTTTAAAGCAAATTCACATCTACTTGAATGTCTCTTATATTTAGTTGGAAATTCACCTTTTCATATTATTAAGTAATTGTTTATCTTACCTGGTTGATAGCTACTATTTTATAAATTGCTTTAAAAGATGTGTTATTTGTAATTAATAGCTGTTCAAAACAATTACTGTATTATAGTAGCCGATGTACACTTGCACACACTTGACATATTTTTTTAATCTAAACAGTGCAGTGCCATCAGTGTCTTATCTTATTTTATTTTTTAAACAGCAAAACACTGTTGCACCTTTTATCTCGAGAATAATTTAGAAATAAACGTAACAATAAAAACAAAAAATCTGTCCACAAAAGAATCGATTCACTCTAATATACATAAAGCTATGTGCATATAAAGATAATTACCAGTTTAAAGTGGATTGCTATAAAATATTATAGACCTCAGTCTGTGCATTCTGCTGTCAGACCACTAGGTGGAACTTGCAGAGGGTGTGACAGTCGGTCTGCAGATGTGAGGTGATCGAGTTCCGCTGTCACATGTAGGTCATAGTCGTAGCTCCACAATGGTTGACTCAGGGACCAAGTTAAAGATACGCAAGCTGCTGAAGACGATTCTTTGCCTATTCTCCCTTACATTCGTCGTATTATTCACTGTTGCATTTGTCAGGACGTTGACGCTGGACGTAGACGTCGGACTTCAACATGCACAGTGGGAGAAAACTAAGAACATATCGCTTGATCACATCCCTCTGCCCAAACAGTGTTGGAGGTATTTCCGTCGGTAACAGTTGCTCCAGGTAGAGTTCGGATACATGTCATTGCATAAAAATGTGATCTTTTATTTTTTTGTATTTAAGTGCTTCTATTTTTTTAAATTTTTTTTACGATATAATCTTTCAATATGCAGGTATTTGTGTTGCGAACACTGACAGTCGACACTTTAAGGACTTCACCAAGGATATTTTTCGCTTCATACCTGCCTGGTTAAAGTCAGGTGATTATCTGAGGTAAACTGATCAAGTAACATTATAGTATAACATTGTAAATAGACAGTCTGAAGAGAGGTCTCAGTAAAAACTGCTATCGTTTAACAAGGCACTCTTTGTGTGATACCAAAGTTTCATCTACGTTTTCTTAGAAATCACAGAAAAAGGGATTTTACAAACATTTTCTCTGTGTTTCTTAGATTCCATGGCCTAAATGAAAGGATTTCTAAAAAGAACTACGAGGAATTTGTCGTTTTTTACTCAAGTCTGATTCAAAACTGTGATACTCAGAAACTCCCTGAGCCTCATGGTTCTGTCCACGAACTCTAAGGAAGTTACACATTCTGTAACAATTGGAATGAATTGCAAACCCAGAAGCCAACGCTTTTGAATAAGTCAAGGTGACATGTTTAATCTGGTATGGTTAGATCCTAGGGCTGCACATTTAATTGCAAATGAATCAAAATCACAATACATTTGTTGTTTTCAAATATTTATGATGTTGATATGTTCCAGTTAAGATGCAAAAATGAGAAGTTGTACCAATTCGTTCACTGTCACAGTCTGTCAAAAATGATCACAATTAAATTTTATATTGTGTAATATTTTGCACCCTTTATTAGATACAGAACAACTTGATCTTGTTGCAATAAAATAACCAAGAGTCAACTTCATGTGGTCACTTTTTTTTTGGATTATGTGATTGTTTGCTATGATGGGTTTGTAAATGATGGAACTGCACTAGTTTCTTTGGAGAAAGCTGTTGTGACATGAGGAAACTCCTTAAACTTATATCGACATGGGATCGGAACCCACACACAAGCTCGACATGGACAACGTTTGCCAATAAAACCCACTTTTCATTTGCATGCTTGTTTAGTGAAATAACCAGTAAGGAACTTTCCAATTCGCCCAAATAGTCCCGACGAGCCAAATCTAAATCTTTAGAGACATTGTTATAAAATAGGAATTGAGAAAATAAAAGGAAAGTCAGGAACAATGAACAAAGTTCTAAAAAACCCGAAGACCATGAAAAGAGACAACAAAGTAAAACAAACCCTCTCAATAATAAATTTGAACTTAACATCATCCAGGACCTGGGGTCCTGGAGGCAGAGGTCATGACAGAAATGTATGCTCTATTAAAAAGAGAAAAGTAAATATTCGTCTATCTGTACTTCATCTCATAACAAGAAAAAGAACAGAATGCAATTTCCCCTTAATAATTTGGAAGTGCAGATGTGAGGCACATCTTTGTATCATTCACCCTTTGTGTATATATGGGTAGTTATGATGGTGCACACCTGCTTATGGCCAGGTACAGCAGTGGCAGGACTCTGAGAAGATTAAGTTGGTAAAACAATGTTGGATGTGAGTGATCTCATCCCCACAGTTGTAGTAAGAACCTGGAGAACCGGGAATGGCATATTGTCCATTGTCCTTTCCAACACAGAAATTGCTTTCCTCATCAGCAGAAGTTGTGGTGGTGGAGGTGGGGGTGGGGGTGGGAGTGGTGGTGGTGGTGGGGGTGGAGGTGGGGGGGGTGCTGGTGTGGGTGGTGGTGGTGGAGATGGTGGTGGTGGCGGTGGTGGTGGTGCAGGTGGTGGTGCAGGTGGTCGTGGTAGTTGACAAAGGCTCTAGAATGGGGGAAAAAAAAATCACATTATGATGCAGTATTATTATATCATGTGAATGTGACTGAGCTTAAGTTTTTACTCAAAGTCTTAATTGTACTACTGTTTATCATCACGACACTACTGTAGGATACAGCGTGTGACGTGACACTCATTCTACCCACTTCACTCTTCACTGTCTACTGCTGTATCCTCTACATGAGGAAGCTGGTCACAGGTCACCAGTCCATCGCAAGGTCAACATACACAGAAAATGTCAAACCCGGATTCGAACTAGTGACCTTGTAAGAACACAGCATTTCAGCTGCTTTTTCCATTACTATGTTAAAACGTACAGTATATACAGAGGGTTAGAGACAATATAGAGTGTCTTATATCCTTTTTTTCCAGCACAACCTATAGGCAAAATGATGGAAAAAAAAAATAGAAAATCACCAACGATATAACCCAAGTACACCTGAGTAAAAAGTACAAAAATGTTTAAAATCTGAATGAATTTGTGAAATTTGGAAATACGTGACCTGTGCCGCACCTGTGCAGCTTATATTATTAACTACATGATATTACTGCAGTGGTTTCAGTGTTTTTTCAAATGTGCGCATCAAGAATATAAAATCACTACCATGAAACCCAGAGGACAGAATAGATAGTTGTTGTTTACCTATTAGAAGATTATGCAGATGTTGGACAAGGGGATATTTGCCCAAATCACAGAAGGCCCCGTTGAAATCATCCAAGTCCAGAGACCAAACAAAGCCTCCGCCAAAGTTCTTTTCTTTTATGAAGTCCACCTGAATATTACAAAAAAAATCATGAGCAACTGTTTATCTGGTTTTGTGTTACCTTCCAAAGATCAGTGCTTTACCTTATAGTCAATGCTCATCTTATCATCGTATCCAACCCACTGATTTTCTTTTATGCCATATGGAACTTTCTGTTCTTCAGACCACATTACAGTCCCTGTTTTAAGATGGTCACACACCTGAAAAGGGGATGGGTGAGATTTGAAATTGTATTTGAATTGCATGTTCAGAATGTATATGAATGATCAGAGGGTTCAGTTGTACCTCATAGTAGGCCCAGAAGCCTGGTGCCTTGGTGTAAGGGCCTGCCTGACCTGCTCCACTGATTGGTGCTCCGAAGTCACTGTTGAAAGTGGACAGTGTGAAGGTTCGTCCATATGCACCAAATCCCATAATGAGCTTTTCAGAGGGTGCGCCGCTGTCCCTCCAGTATGTCATTGCATATTCCTGAAATGTGAGGAAAAAAAAGATATTTGTAGCCCTTATACATTAACAATAGAATATTGCAGTCAAATTTAAAACAATTATATTGTGTAAAAGACAACTGAGTTTGTACACATTAATAAGGCTTTGAGTCTTCTTTCACTCATTCTCTGTTGTGTTGTAAAAGCCCAACAAAGGATGTTTAAAAAAGGGAACAATCTTGTGTTATATTACATATTTTCATTCTCTTGCAGTTTTTCGGCACGTGCCACTGTTGCTTTTACACCTTTGCTGCGTTGACATTCATCATGTGTTGCTGATACACATAAGCAAAAGAAATACATGCTATCTACATTTTTTTTTTTTTTTTAGGTTTTCCATCAGAAGGTAACCCATAAAAAAGGGGGTTCATAATGCTGCGCCAAGCAAAATCAAAAAATATTTTTATATCCACATTATTGACCAAACCCTCTGTTTGCAGAAATGCACAAAAAAGGCATTTCATTCTTATTTTTGCTTTATTATTCGAATCAACCTATATATAAATGTAGTTCATTCACTCCCTAAGCAGTAAGTGAATAAACAATTCCTCAAAGTGATTAAGTATTTTAGCCCAACAGGAGGTGATGATAGTTTGATGATATTAAGGATCACTGTACACATCTGTTGTCACACATTTTCATTCTGTCCAGACAAATTGTGAAAACATGAAGTGTTCCCTGAAAGGAACCTACTTATTATAGTCTCTGTGAAAGAAATGAATTACTCACAGCATTTTTGAATGCAGAAGTTCCCTTGTCCTTACTTCTCTTGTACAAAGGACTATGATGTCCTGTGACTCCGTCCCATACACCATGCATATCAAATGTCATTACATTTATGAAATCCAGGTAACTGGGGGAAAACAAACAAGCAAAGAATAAAGAAAATGTGATCAAGTTAACTATGACCCCAACTATTTAAAATAAGGGTGGAGAATAAAAAAAAGTCTTGATTACCTGGAAATGAATGGAACATCATAACCGTTATCAATGTATGGTTTGTAAGCAGTCACGGCAGCTGTGACCAGCAGTCTGGGAAGGCCATTTAGCGTTGCCTCTGCAACAAAGGCTTTGTACAAATCCTACAAAACATACAGACATGTGCCACAGTTTTGTTTATGTTTGTTAAATGTCAAAACAAAATCATCACATTCACCCTGTGCAATGTTTGTTTCGGAGAATAAATGACATATCAGACCTGGCACAGTATTGAAAACATGTCTTTGTGTGCGCTTTGAGGATATTCCCAGTCCAGGTTGATCCCATTAAAGTCTCTTTCTCTCAGGAATTGAATTGTAGACTCAATGAAAGTTTTTCTACTTTCTGTGTGTGATGCCATGTTGATGAATCTGGAAGTGACATAAAAGGAGATGATTATGATTTGTCATGGTGTTATAGTACTCATATGGTATGTTGTTATTTGCGTATTGCATACTTATTATTGTCAAATACAGCGCCTCCAATTGCCACAAGGACTGGTAGGTGAGGATTTCTATATGAGAAAATCATTATTGTTATTATCATTCATTGTCTACCACTATATAAGGAACATACACACACACTTCATACAGAAAGGCCCTTGGTTGGACACGGGTCCACTGCAATGTTACTGTTGTTTTTTTAAGTGAAAAAATATTTAAAAGGTTACAACTCACTCTTCTCTTAACAGACTTAAATCATTTAAGTATATCTCGTCATCGGAGTTTCTGGCAACCAGCTGATTGTTACTCATGTCGGCGAAGGCAAAGATCAGATGGGTGCACAGGTTTGGATCGATGTTCGAAGTGGTGAATTTTCCCAGCGTCTGTCGGTAGACGGACCAGCTGGTGACATAACACACCAGTTTTGAGGAACAAGCTGAAAGACATCAATATGAAAAGTTACTTTGTGTTTAGGCTCATTATGAATCAACACAATTTTCGTTCGAAGGGATTCAGTTAAAATATAAACTCACCCAAGCTGGTGATGGTCAAGCACAGACCTTCAAAGTGACAAACTCAGTCAGTATTCACTTGAAACAAAGCTTTTGCAAACATTCATTTGGTCATTATAAATGTGCCTTACCCGCAATCAGAATGAACTTGTTCATGTTTGCACTGCACGGATAAATAATTGAAAAAAATGATATTATATACAATTAGTAATTCATATATTTCATCCATCCATCATCTAACGCTTTATCCTCTAATTCATATATTATATAATATAATTCATTATTAGTTTGTTCTGTCAATGAAAGCTTTGGTTCGACTCACCAACCAAAAATGTCTGTCATGTCATTGCATAGGAAATAAACATTGTTTACGTAACCTGAGCATAAAAATTAAAGCTTGTCACACACTCGGTATGCAAGGCACCTGCTTATTATTATTTTTCTTCAGTATGGTTACATGCAAATTATTAAAGGTTAGAAGGCCTCTTGATTCAAGAGAACTTAAAGTTTTAGACGAAACAGTCTGTAATAATGTAATATTATGCACCGTATACATATTGTATAGCAACAGCTGTCCTAGTGACGCCTTTGTCTTTTCGAGGTGCACAGATACAAACATATAAACAGACAATTGGGTGCAACTGGTCCTTCATTCTGGTTCAAACAAATACAAGAAAAATATGGGACTCACTGTGGCACATTTTAATTAGAGAAGGTCAATGATCTCGTGTTTTCACGTGTATACTTTTACACAACTTTATTTGACTAAAAACATGTGCAACAGATGTTAACAAATGACTCTCGAAAGTAATTAGTAATTAGTGATTACATTTTTTCTTTCTTAAAACAACCTTGAAATAGACAAGTTAAAGAAGGAAACAATGCAATATACTTACATGTTTGTTGAAGGTTGGTGAAGATTTGACTTCTGACTGAGGATTTTGTGGCAACGGTTCCTTAAGAAGAGACACATGGAGGGGGTGTGGTTTATTAAGATTTTAAGATCAGTAATATGATATTGCATGCAACTCTTTTGTTAGCAGAAACCAACTGAGAACAAAAATGTGGATTGAATAATTGAAACGTCATGCATTGTTGTGTGACTGTAATTAGGGAGGCTGCAGAACATTCCATTCCACGTATATTTTGCTTTTATATTCCAGTGAGCTTTGAGATTAAATTGTGCATATCGTTTATGGGACCTTGGATTGAGTTCCAATTAGGAGGTGCATGCTATTTTTAGGCTCACATGCCTAGCAGAAACAATCAGACAGACAGACAGACAGACACATACCACAAGCCTATATGTCTCTTAATCCTCACCATGGCGGTTTGTGTCTGGGTGTGTTTGTCACACTCCTTTGTCTCTGTGACTGTGAGCGTAAATAAAGACTGATTGAAATGAATTTCCCACGATTATTTTCATGCAGCATGTGATGACAAATTAAAAAACATACATCAAAAGGTGCATTAAAAAAAGAATAAAAGAAGTAAGTAATGAAATGATTTTGGTGACCTGGGGGCCACTGAGTGTCGAGTTTTCTTTGAGTGGGGGTGGGGGTGTGTGTGTGTGGGGGGGGGGGGGGGATGGGGGCAGTCAAGGGAAAAGTGCAACTTTTCTTTGAGAAAAAGTCATTGAAATAATCATATTTATGATGCTATTTCACATCATTTCAAAATAAAAGTGTTTGTTTTGATACAAAACGATAACTAGTTCACATGATAAATGTATTTATGATGCAAAATGAATCTATTGATGAAACAAAAACACAGAAATAACTAATTCTAACCCGATGCAGAGGTGGAAAGTAATGAATTACATTTACTCGTGTTATGTAAATGTAAATAACACCTCACACCTTACACCTGACACCTCACATAACCCTCACAGCTGTCACCGGGGGCCCGCCCCACTATTTGAGAAGTACTGTCATAATGTAAGGCATGTACAGTATGTCTAGTATGTCCTAGTGCACAGAGTGGGCGGAGAAGCTCAGGTGAGGGGACTGGGGTGATTGCAGGTGCAGACAGGGGTGGCAAACACACTTGATAAACAAAAAACAGTCCCTAAGCAGGTGACCCCGTGGAAGGGTTGCGGGACGAGAGGCATCGCAGACCCGCCTCCATCTCTTGATTCATCCTCTCAGTTTGGCCGTTGGACTGTGGGTGGAAGCCCGACGGTAGGCTGACAGAAGCACCAAGGCTGTTATAATTGTACGATTTATTTGGATCCTAGGAATATATGGGGATTTTAATAAAACAAACAGACATACCTAAATTGATTTTGTAGTTGATAGATCTACAATGAATTGACACTTAAAATATTTTATTGGTTAGAAAACAACAAAACACCCTCCTTGGTTTAATTTTTTTGTCACAGGTTTGTGTTGGTAATGGAGTGCAATTGTGGAAAGGCATTTTCAACTAATTAGAAAAAAATCACTAATAGGTTGTGCTGCTGTTCTAGTAGATCTAAAAGCCTATAAATACCAAAAATATACAGTAGTAAATATTACATCGTAAAATAAACAGCAGTAATTTGACAATAACTGTAGCATGGATGTTGTAGATCATTGTAGATAAACTGTTTGTTTTTCGAAAGTGAACACCTCTTATTCAGAGATCAAGGTGATGAATAAAAGTGTCGTAATATTTCATCAACCACAAATACCAGGACTCAAATAGATCTACAAAGTTCTGTGGTTTATTTCAAGGTATACGTGTATTTTCAACAGGTAAAAACAGCAGCTTTCTTTTTGTATCGTCCTTAAATTTCATAAATGCAACAAACTATAGTTCTCTTATATAGTTTGTCTATATATATAAAACTTAATACATGATGTTATCTTTATTTTATGGGTCGAAACATCAACAAACAAAAACCAAAAAGGTGTGTCCTGAAGGTCCCCTGTGGGAGTGCGCACATCGTCACGTTTGAGAAGATTAAGTGCACGTGCATGTTTGACAGTGATGTCGAATATGACAACAGCGTTGTATCAAAGCCAACGTGCTGTGGAAAGATGAGATGATTTATTTTTTGTTTTGCTTTATTTTTCCTTTAGTGCTCAGTACTGCAGGTGCACCCATGGTAAATTGCCGTGGGAATAATACACAACTCCTTATATGGACATTCCTGGGTGTGTGTGTGTTTATAGGTCACATATTCAAGCTCTAAAATAATGTTTTTGTCTTCTTATGTGCTGTTGAGTCAAAGTTATGATTTGTTATATATTGATATAAAGTAGCGATAAGTGTGCAGAAGTTACTGTTCCTAAAAACGAGACAAATGAACTTTGAGCTGTGACGTATTTGCAAATTTCACACATTTCAATACGATTTCAAACATTTTGAGTACTTTTTTGCTCCGGTCTGTTTATATAGTTGGTGAAAATATATATATATATTTTTTTTATCAGATTGCCTAGGTTGTGCTGAAAAAAAGGATATAAGACACTCTATATTGCACATTCTTATACCCTCTGTATATACTGTACATTTTAACATAGTAATGGAAAAAAGCAGCTGAAATACTCTGTGTTCTGAGGGTTAAAGCAAAATCATTGACACTGCATAAATATACAAGAAGAGTTAGCGCAGAATAACTGTCTCCCGTAAGAGAGCAGATGTCAAACAACCATTTTTCCCATCCACACGTGTAAAAGGACATAGATCTGACAGTCCTAGAGTTTCAGATGAGAGAAAGCTTGTTCAGCATCAGGTGTACATCTGATTTTATCATGAGGCTGTACATTGTTTTCCCCTAGATATGAGTGCACTACATAGTACGTATGAGTAGGGGCTGCAATGATTAATTGATTATTAGTCCATTACTAAATTAATCAGACTATTTGGGTCATTGAATAATCGGTTTGAGCATTCGTGCAATAATTAAAACAAGTTCCCAGATTTTCCGGCTTCTTAAATGAGAATATTTTCTAAGAAATCTGCTTCACTGAAATGAACATGTGTGTGTTGTGTTGGATTTCACGCGTCTTCGGTCCCTTCACTGTCGAAATGTACAGCATATGTGGATCTGCATTGTCTTCTGGGTGTCTTCATTGCAGCTGTGTGTGTGAGTGAGACGTCTGTGGCTGTGGGGGTTTATTTCGTTTATTAGTTTATGTAACAACGTGTGTTACCTTCCTCCTTTGTGTCACAGTCAGGCATGTTCACTGAGTCGCCTCGTCCTCCACTGTGTCCGTGTTCAGCACCAGTCACTGTCTGATACATGGTTATGACTGTTATGTACATTTCTTTTGCATTTTTCTATCTTTGGCTTTCTTTTTCCTGGGTGAAGTTGACCGTGGGCGTGGTTAGCGTGTCTGCGTAGTTTGTGCAGAAATTCGGAGAAATTCGGAGACAGGGTTGATTAATAAAGGCATGAACATTTTATGAGGTTGTTTCTTTTCATTAGGTTTCGCAGGTGAAAGAAGGCTGACCTACAGTCTTGTTGTGTGTATGTGTGAGTTGAATCAGAAATCTGGGCCATCCAGGGTGACTGCATGTTCAGATAGTGCTTTGTTTGTCAGGAACGAGGTCGTGGAAACCATAGATAGGACACAACTGCAGAGACTCAAGGTTCAGGCAAAATCCAAAGCCGTTTATTCAGTCCAAGTCAGTTCACGGCAGATCAGTCCAAACAGGCAGAGGTATCAGAATCACAAGGCAAGAGACGAGGTCGAGGAAAATCAGGCAGGCAAGGGTCGAAGCATGGGATGTGGGAAAAGAGTGGTGGCACGCGAGACAAAGCTACAAACGAACTGGCGACGGGACAAGACACAGAGAGGGTTTAAGAGCAGTGCTGATTGGGGAGTAAGTGCATGCAGGTGCGCAGGAACAATCAGGGAGCAGGTGGACGCAGACGAGAAGGGGGCAGGGCAAACAGGAACCTGGAACAGAGACAGGGGTGAGTGATCACAAAATAAAACATGACAGACAAACCAAACCATGACATTGGATGTGTACAACTGCTTGTCATCTGTATAAAAATTAACATTTAGGTTGTGTTATTTTTAATAATACTTCATAGAGGGAGCATGAACAAGGTGAAACAAATTGGTCAGAGAACGTGTCCAACTCCAGTGGGTTATGACAAATCATCATTTACATGAACACACTTTGACCTCTCTTTTATCCCAATAATATGCTCAAGACTTTGTAATAAAATGTCCGATAGAATGCAGCACTAACAACGACACACTGGTGTATCTGGCTGCACAGCTAGGTGAGCCTGAATCTCCACGACTCGCAACCTACCTGTTTCACCTGTGCTATTTAGCACACTTGGGGTCCCTACAACAGCATATACAACAGTGTCCTGGTATACTTCCGTGCACATGCCATGTCGCGTCAGGGTCCTGTAGTATCCCACTTCACCATCAGGTGGCGGTACAAGTCTGAACGTAGGAAGGACGCATTCCTAACCAAGAAGAAGAGAACAATGCTACAGCTCCCTCAGACACATCCGGTCCATAAATTCAGATTTTTAAGTGGAAGAGACTTAAAAAAAAAAAGAAAAGGAAAATCTATCTAATCTAACACATAAAGTGATGAGTGAGAAAATTCATGAAATTCATTCACATCTGGGGGGGTTGAGTTGAGTTTGCACATGTTTTGCATTGGGTTTGTGTACATTGTGCACGGAAGTATATCAGGGCCCTTAAGTATAAAAAACTAGCTTAAAATTAAAATTCCTTAAGAGTAAGTGCACATTGTGTGTAACAGCCCTATTGTAACACTGTGTTATTAATATTATTAGTGAGATTGCTGCAAACAATCCCCCTTTATGTTGTTCTATGGTGGCCATTTTTTTACTACTTATTAATCTGCCATTAAATAGTTCCACATTTAATAAACTTTATTTAAACTTCAAAACTTTCAGATTCAGTCACAGTGAGAGTTGTAACTGGTATACTGTTAGAGATAACTTTATTTATCCCCTTAGGGCAATTCAGTTGTCGAGAAAAATTGTGGTTGATATAGCCAGTTTATTTAATTAATGATGGAATAAATAAACTGAATAGAAAGAGAGATTTGATTGTTATAGCTTAATGGAGTATTGTTTCCACTGGGCCTATTATCTAATTGCACCATAGAAACAAAGCACAACCAACACAGAAACATGAATTATGAAAAACATCAAAACTAAAGAAAATATGGTAAACTTGAGGGACCTTTTTTATATATATATAGCTTTTATTATTATTATTGAATTACACATTTAGCAGTATTTATTAGAATCGATCAAAGTTAGGCTTATATTAAACTGTATAAATATATGCAATGTGCAAAACTGTGTCATCATGTTTAACAAAATCAGTAGGTTACAGTATTATATGTGCATAGTCCATACAAATAAGTCAGGCATCAGGTTATATTATGTCAGAAACAAATGAGATATATTTTCCATGAATACAGTTAGAACAGAGAAGGAAAACATTGGCAAATACACAGTATAAGTTGCTTATATTTCATATTAATAAATAAAATAAATAGTATTTTATATTTACAGACACATAGGATACAAGGACACTTTATTGGTGTTGGAGAACCTAAGGAAAGCTCAGAATGTTGATGTTGGTGATTTAATATTTAAATGCACATTAGTGAGTACGCTAGCAGCTATGATTAAGAACAAGAAGCAACAACCACTGACATATTAATTAACAGTAATCAAAAAATGTATAGATTCATTTTCTTTTTTAAATAGACCCATTTTGTTGATTAGAATAATTCATTTTCAAGCATAAGTAACAACTCTTTAGGACTCTTAAATTCATTAACGTTGTAAATAAAAAGGATGGGGCAGTTTCTACAAATGGAATAATAATAAACTGCATTTGACAGATTTAAAAAGTTTGTGTTTGTGAGCATTGTCCGCCAGTTCAAAGACAATTGTTCTCTTACAAAATTGCAAATAATTTAACATTTTACTGTCAACAGTTCAGAATATTGTGAAAAGATTCAGGCAATCAGGGGAAATCTTAAAGGTCAAGGGTGTTAACCACTGCAGAATGTGCAGGAACATCTAGCCTCAGGCGGTAAAATATGAGGGGGTGGGGATGCATAGGAAAAAAGATATAAAATAAACATCATACAGATTGTTTTTAACATAAATTGCAATTATGATTGTGTGTTGGTCTGTTAGATAAAGGTTCACATGAATTAAAAAATTACAGCTTTTAGTTTTGAATTGTATTTTATAAAACTGTTGTATTGTTCTACTGTTCAATTGTTCTTGTTTTGTTCTAGTAGTATTGTAGTTGTAATTTGAACAGGATGGTGGGAATGGTATGCAAAAGTGGGGAAATCGAGAAGGAAGATTAATAGAAGAAAAATTGTTGAGGAACAAGAGATGTAAATCATCCATGTAATGTCAACCAGTTGTTCAGTAAACAGTTAAAAGAATTAAACATAATGTTCCTGTCTTTTTTAACTGTAAAGTACGACTAAGCCCAGGACCAGTTGCAGCATTTGCAATTTGCTCTGTAGACCAAACCAGTTTGGCATTGATGAATATGTGCTACAGAATTAGTACATTGCAAAAAAGAATAGTTGTTCTTGGGATTAGGGTAAATACCATCACGTTTTCCTTTACAATCTACTTCACTGGATACGAAAACTGTGGTTGTTGTGGTTGTAGTAGTGGTGGTTGTGGTTGTTGGAGTGGTGGTTGTGGTAGTTGGGGTTGTGGTTGTAGTAGTGGGAGTGGTGGTTGGAGTGGTGGTTGTGGTAGTTGGAGTTGTGGTTGTAGTAGTGGGAGTTGTGGTAGTTGGAGTGGTTTTTGTGGTAGTTGGAGTTGTGGTTGTAGTTGAGGTTGTGGTTGTAGTAGTGGGTGTTGTTGTAGTGGGAGTTGTGGTAGTTGGGGTTGTGGTTGTAGTAGTGGGAGTTGTAGTTGTAGTAGTGGGAGTTGTAGTTGTGGTAGTTGGGGTTGTGGTTGTAGTAGTGGGAGTTGTGGTTGTGGTAGTTGGGGTTGTGTTGATGGATGACATGGAAGGTGAAGATGTGAGTTGATGTTTTTGTTTTGATCTGTAAGATCTGATAAAAAAAAGTCGTTGTTTTTGATGCACAAGTCTGTTTTTTTTTTTTTGAATCGAGCTTAAAACAAAATGAAACTTTGTGATCATTTTAGCGCACAAATGCCCCTGTGGCGGTTGCAAACATCTCTTGCAACACATTCGAATGGTTTGAAAGGGCCAATTTAATATTTATGTCCAATATTCTAATCGTAAAAGTAAAGCAAATACAAAATCACAACATTCGAATAGGCTGAAATACTTGCAACTCATAATAATACTCTGTTATTGTGGATCTTTACTTGTAGAATAGAATAGATAGAATAGAATAGAAATACTTTATTCATCCCCAAGGGGAAATTGAAGTTGTGTTGTTTAAAAGTATAATAATGACTTTATGTAATATTAAGATAAGTTAAGATAAGATAATCTTTTACTTGTGCCCCATGGGGAGATTTGCAGTGTTACAGCAGCCAACAATCACAACTAGTTTGAAATGATGTTAGTCTGTGCTGTGGATTGTAGAAGTGAGAAATCTGGGTCAGTACACTCCGGTCGCTTGAGCACACTTGAGGTCCTTGACCTCAAAAACCACCAGCTGTATAGTTGGTATAGATTTACACGAGACATTAGAGAAGCTGGTGGCTGCTGTTACATTTATGTGCATATGGTTGCAGCACCTGTTGCACTCATTAATGTGTGCACTGTGCAATGACTGAGTGCTGTCCTTAATGTTCAGGCAAAACAAGCAGTTTACTTTAGAGCGTTTTTGACTTTTATAGACAAAGCAAAACAGATCATTGTTAGATAATTAATTATTACTTGCATCTGTACTGATGTGTTTTCACTCTTATTTTGGTGTATGGATATATCTATATGTATATACAGTCTTTATATAAAGTACCTAAAATAGATACTTGAGTAAAAGTACAAGTATCTTATACCAGAAAATGGCTTTGGTAGAAGTTGAAGTCACTTTTTATAATATTACTTAAGTAAAAGTCTTAAAGTATATGACATTTACTGTACTTAAGTATCAAAGTAAAAGTATTAAAAAAGTGAGCTGTTAAGATTGTGCCATGGCAGCACAGTGGTAGGGCAAGTTGTCTTTCAACTGGAAGGTTCAATTCCTGGCTCTGCTAGTCTATATGTGTCCTTGAGCAAGACACTTAACTCCATGTTGCAGTGTGTGAATGGGTACGAAAGATGTGTAAATGGTCTATATCCCATATCTGGTGTATTGAGCAGCATTCATCAAATTTTAACATTTTATGTTTTTGGGGACAAGGGCGAGAATCCAGGAGATGCGGAGATGCCCGACCCAAGTGCTTTGACTGATGATGACCTGAAGGCTGCTCTTCTAAAACACGGGGTTAAAGCTGGGCCCATAGTTGGTGAGGTTACACTTTGTCCACTGTAAATCGGCTTGACCGTGTCCTTAAACAACACCAACAACAATAAACAAAGTAAGCCTTAATATTCTTTGCTTATGCCAGCCTCCACCAGGTTCTTGTATGAGAAGAAGCTTAGAAAACTGCTTCATGGCCAACTTAATGGAGCAAAGAAGGGTATGATGTACTCTGACAGTGAAGAAGAAGAAAATGGGGAAGACAATGATGCAGAGTCAAGTATGAACTAAGACATCTGGTCTGCAATTTCTGCATTTGTGGTTGACCACACAATCATTTACTTACTGTATTATTTTTGTCCCTTTTTTAAATTCACAGGTGCTGAAGAAGAAAATAAAGAACCGGGTGAAGAGTCGGACCAGGCCGAGGAGGAGAGCAGCCAGGTGAGAAACCAGTCCATCAAGTCTGACATGTATCTGTCAGTAAAAAGTGTGAGTCCAGAGTTTCTACATTTCTGTCCCTGGAGAAAAGACGGGACATTGATAGGTTCATAGTGCATATATATTGATAATTTTCTAACTCTTTATTGGTTTTTGTTGTTCTTAGAAGTCACACACTGTACCTTCTAACAATTTTTTTTTTTTTTTTTTTTTTTTTTTACTTTTCACAGGTAAAGTTGTATACTCAGAATGGTGTTTTTACTTACCCACAGTGCTTTTTACCCCAAATGAGACGGGTAAATACCACATGTATATTCAAGTTCTGTGAACAATGAGTTTTTCTTATTTTTTGAATGGGCATTTTTGTTCTATTCTAGCATATTCCCACTTCTAAACCCAGTCCCGTGCGGAATTCAGGGAATGTGTTAAAATCATCAGAGCGGAGTCGGCCTCCCTGCTCACAGAATCTTGTAGGAATTAGCAGAGGGGTATGCTGTACAACTTGTATGGGTTTTTACATTCCATGGGATTGTGCTTCCTTCTCAAGTCACTTCTTTTTTTTTTTACCTCACAGTGCTTTTATGTACAGTCTATTGCTCACATAGCTTGGGTGACAGATACAAGTTTGTTTTTCTGTCGCCATGAAAATAATGCTAATCCCTGCAGGTTCAAGCTGGATCACAATCCGTTGCAGTCAATGGTTACTCATCATCATCATCGTCGTCATCATCATCTCAGACATTCAGCATAACTGAAATGCTCAAAGAGGTCGGAAAGTTTTTTCTTAAACAGTTCACCCTTTAATTTTATAATTTTGGGGCGTGAGTAATCCGTGATGTGCGTTCTCTCCCTGAACCACAGATGGAGGGTCAGAGGTCACTCTCTACGAGTGCAAACAGTGAAAGAGCATTCAATGGGGGCAATGTACAGGATCATTGGTCACAGTCCAACAGGGTTAGTGGTGCCCATGTTTTTTAGTCGCACTTAAGGGGCTATAAGTGAAGGAGAGGTTCACTGGAGGTGTGAGCAGATGCAGACTACAGTAATCCAGTGTATTGCAATCTGTTGCATCTGTTTCCTTAGCTGGACATGCCATCTGTGGTCAACCGCACCATGAAGAACCAGAGCCTGTACTACACTCCCAAAGCTTTCCCTCAGGAATGGGGAATGCAGGCACAGACATTTTTCTTACAGACTTTTATTCTTCTGTTTTATTCTTCTATATGTACCTTTTTGTTTTTGCCTCCAAGAACACTGTCTTTGCTGTAACTCCTCTCATGTATCTGTTTAACCATATAAGCACCTAAACTAAAAACAATCCACATAATAACCAGAGGCCAAAAACATTATCTTGAGGAAAAAATAGTTTTGCTGCTGAGTGAAAGTTAATTGTAGTTTATGGACAATATCTGTATTTATGGATAGTGTTTTTAGAGTCTTTTTTGTATGCATTAAGGGTCTAGGAAAATATTGATTCCCTACATTATCACATTATTTTGTGATGTGATACTGTATTGACTCTTTGAGGCAAAGGGGCTGCTAGTTAGACAAATAAAAGCTTATATTGTTTATTCATATCACAGCGTTAGTTGACAAAAAATCTTTAAAATATACTTTTTGGGGCAAAGGGAATTTCAATATTTTGCCTTGCTGATAGTATCCCAGTATATTGCAAAAAACATATATCATCAGAATATGTATCACATCACCAGAGTCTTGCCATTTAAGATTCAAAGATTTATTTGTCACATGCAGCATACAGCAGCAGTGACTACTCTGACTTTATTGTGCAACTTAATGAAAATAGTATAAATATAAAAAGGGCTAAGAAAAATATAGCAAGTAAAAAAGTGTATTTACTGTACGTTATACCCATAAACTACCTGTCACCCTGCGTCTTCATTTCTACCTGACTGGCTGGGCCTGTGAGTCACTTCTTTCGGGGATAATTTTCTGTTTCCGTTGGCGGACTTCTAATTGAGTAATCATGTGATAAGGCTAACTTTGTCTATCTTCCTCAGGAGCCTGTGAAAGACGATTTCAAGCACTTGTTCCCTGCTGAGATCACACCTACTGGAATCTAGTAAGTGCTCTGCTCATCTTTGTAGGTTTTCTGAGTAGTTGTTGTTGATGAATGAGACATAAATTGTAGTGTAAATAAATGTACAGGGATTTTTGGGGCTGGGTGAGGAAAACCTGAGCAGTACCACCATAGACTGTATATAAAAATGAACATTTACTTCCACTTACTAAACACAAATATGAAGTGTGAAGCCTCATGATTGGTGTCAATCACACTGGTGTCCACTCATGTGTCATGCTTTAAAGGAATACTTCACAGATTTGCATTCAGCGTTGTATTACCAGAATAGGGGTAGTATTTTTGAAAAATTGTGCTTCCCAACCTCTGTTTCCCCTGAGTTGAGAAATATCTTCATTATTTTCTTTGTTATGTGCCCACCAGTGACACTTGGTCCTGTTAGCAAAGATGGCGGACACTGTTTACATTCTGGGAATCACGCCCCTTCCCCTACGAGTGGGTCTAAAAAGTGCAGAATTAGTGTTGCAGTTTCAAGCCTCGTACCTAGACTGGACTTAACAAAAAACAGAATGAAGATATTTCTCGACTCAAGGGAAACTGAGGTTGGGAAGCACAATTTTTTAAAAATACTACCCCTATTCCATACAAAGCTAAATGTAAATCTGTGAAGTATTCCTTTAAGTGGGAGCATAATTTACAAAATTGAAATCATGGTCTATCGAATGAATTATAGATCAAGTGAGAAGCAAAGGCTCGTTGTCCAGTAAACAAGAAGATTGTTTGTTTTTATATACAGTCTAGGAGTAGCACATACAGATTAATACTCGTACGACACATACAGTATATCCAACATTATTTCAGTGCCACTCGTCGGAGACCCATCAAGGGTGCAGCGGGGAGACCCATCCAATACATGTACCCAGACACTCCCGTCAGTCCCATGACGCTGCAGAGACGAGACGTGGAGCGCCGCCTTGTGCCCGTCCACATACAGATTGTGGTCTTTGTCATCGTTACATGCATGCTTTACCTCATTTATGTTAGTGTTGAGGACAACAGATTTAGTCCAAGTGTTTCCTTGCTAGACAATCTAAACCCGGGGTCCAATAGTGAGGAAGCGCTGTTGCATAAGACTGAGGCGCAGGACACACCCGCACTTTCTGAATGGGAGTAACTGTGTATTATTTTAACTGTTTTCGCCTATTCTATTGACACGTTAGGTTTTACATTCATGTTTCGATGCTTTAAAATCTGATTTTTGCCTGATTGTGAATTGCCAGTGTCTTAGTGTCACAGTTTGTCCTTGATGGGTGTCATTATAATTTTTTTAATGTTTAAATCATATTTCAATAAAGTTTATCTCATACTTTGTTGTGTATCTGGTGTTTCTTAATTGAAAAAGAAGAAAATTAATTATTTTTCCACGTTTGTTGTTACTATGAAATCTGTTTAGTTTAAAGCAAATTCACATCTACTTGAATGTCTCTTATTTTTAGTTGGAAATTCACCTTTTCATATTATTAAGTAATTGTTTATCTTACCTGGCTGATAGCTACTATTTTATAAATTGCTTTAAAAGATGTGTTATTTGTAATTAATAGCTGTTCAAAACAATTACTGTATTATAGTAGCCGATGTACACTTGCACACACTTGACATATTTTTTAATCTAAACAGTGCAGTGCCATCAGTGTCTTATTTTATTTTATTTTTTAAATTGCAAAACACTGTTGCACCTTACTTGTGCGTACTTGAGCGTACTTGCGTACTCCCGTACTTGTGAAAACGTCATCAGCCTCAGTCCAAGTTCTGTTCCAATTCTCAAGTAAGCGAACAGCGAGGACGGTTCTCAAACCCGGAAATGTTCTCGCTCCGCCCATTTTTACCAAGTATGCATCGGAGGTGACTTAAGCGTACTTGCGATGGCCATGTATCCCAGAATACATTTCGGCGGAGCATAGCAGCAGATAATAGAAATATAAATCTGAAATAAATATTTTTCTGTGTCCCGGAACACAGTTTTAACATCATTTGAGGCGAGAAATGAGTCATATAGAATTCAAACATGTGGTTTGTGTATGAAGATATGACGTATTTATAGTTTGGCAGCGACGTTTGTCGGAGGTGATCAGCTCAGCCTCTGCGGACGTTCGGCGCTCACTGTGCCCGGCACAGAGCAGCGTTACCTCGGCCTGTCCTGATGAAATGATCCGCTGGCTCAGACGTCGCTGTCATTAGATGCTCGGTGTGATCCATAGATTTGTTGTTGACGTGTTATTTTGTTTTTAATGGAAACGTTTTGACCTGAAAGTTTGAAGGTTTGTATATTGTTAATGTTTTATTTATTTTAACTTTGAATTTTAGATTTATATTAAAGTCGAGATTTCTATTTAAATATAATATGTAAATATTAGATATGTATAGTATAGTATGTAGAGTAGTATATATTTGTACACGTACATATATGTCATACATACATATATATATATACTACTCTACAATGCTGTAATATATCTATTTTCCACATTGTATTATTTGTATTGTATATTTTAATAGAAATAAATTAATTAATGAAGTTAAATATTTAAAATGTAAAAATAATAACAACATATATATGCATTTATTAAAAGTATTTCATATGTTCATTCATCAACACTGTAGGTGGCGGTAATGAGGCTGCAGCACTTGGCGCCAGCCACCATTCAAACAGCAGAACAATACATGAGAAACGGCCATAGTCGTAGCTCCACAATGGTTGACTCAGGGACCAAGTTAAAGATACGCAAGCTGCTGAAGACGATTCTTTGCCTATTCTCCCTTACATTCGTCGTATTATTCACTGTTGCATTTGTCAGGACGTTGACGCTGGACGTAGACGTCGGACTTCAACATGCACAGTGGGAGAAAACTAAGAACATATCGCTTGACATAGGGCGCGAGCAGAGAGAAGAGCTTCTGGACAATTTTAAAGGTGATGTTTGACGTTATTACTCGGCTGCTTCACGTGTGTCAACATTGGTGTCAGTGAGGAGAAGCCACCGCCTAACTCTCTCTCTCTCTCCGTGTGTGTGTGTGTGTGTGTGTGTGTGTGTACGACCCTTGAATCCACTCAGAGAGTATCCGGATCCCCACCGTGTCTTTCGCCGAGAGTAACTACAACACCACCGCGCTACTGGAGTTCAACAGGTTCCTCCGTAAAGGTTAAGCTGTTACTCACACGCAATGTTGTAATGGAACAAAGTACAAATATTTCGTTAATGTACTGAAGTAAAAAAACAAAACAATCACGTGTCTGTACTTGTACTTTGTTATTTATATTTCTAGCGAGTTTTACTTTTACTCCACTACATTTTCTCTAACTGTCAGAAGAGTTGGTAATGGCCTGTATTTATATAGAGCTTTTCTAGTCTTGATGAGCTGCTTTTGCCATTCACCCATTCACACGCTGCAACATGGGGTTAAGTGTCTTGCTCAAGGTCACATATAGACTAGCAGAGCCAGGAAATTCAACCCACAACCTTCCAGTTGAGTCACTGAGCACTGGCTCAATTCTTACTCCTCACTTTTTTAATTACTTTTACTTCTAAAACTGAAGTACAATTTATATCAGAAAACGACTTTTGATACAGTACATGTCATATACTTTAAGACTTTTACTGAAGTAATCTTATAAAAAAAAGTGTCTTCAGCTTCTACCAAAGTCATCTGGGAAGATATTTGGACTTCTACTCAAGTTAGGTACTTTATACAAGACTGTCATTCACACAAAACCACAACCCTATTTAGCCGAGCATAGATAACTGAAACGAAAACAATTGAATTTCATCTTCAAGCTTGTGTCCTCCTTCCTGCATCAGCCTTCCCTACAGTTTACTCTTCAAGCTTGGTTCATCATGAGGTCGTTGCCAACTACAGCCACCTGTTCTGGGTGGAAGGATCCCAGCCTGACCTGTTGCCATACCTGCTGCTGGCTCACGTCGATGTGGTACCTGCCTCTGAATCAGACGCCTGGGACTTGCCACCGTTTTCTGCCAAGGAGATGGATGGCTTCATCTATGGAAGAGGAACCTTGGATGACAAAAGCTCTCTAATGGTGAGAATTGTATTTTGTGTAATCTTGCACGCAGAAGAGTTGGCTGCTGACTCGCCTTTCACGAGCCAAAAAGAATAAATCGTTTGTTTTTTGTTTGTTTAAATGTCTTTTAGGGAATACTTCAGGCGCTCGAATACTTGCTAAGAAAAGGCTATGCTCCACGCAGAGGATTTTACATCGGTCTTGGTCATGATGAAGAAGTATTTTTACAACAAATATAAACTTAAATAGCATTTGAAAATATTATATTGTAAAGTCTGAGTCCTTTTTTTTTTACATATTTGTTTTCCCAGGTCAGCGGCAAAAATGGAGCATTGAATATAGTGAATGTGATGAAACAGCGCGGCGTGCAGTTGTCATTTGTCCTAGACGAGGGCATGCTTATCACAGAGAACCTGTCAAGTTTTCTTGGAGGATCTACGGCATTGTAAGAAACCTGCCGTGCTCTGATGTTTGTGGCAACTGGGCACAATATCAAATTTCGAGCCTAACATTTAATGTGTGTATACTGTATGTCTTTTCTAGTATTGGAATAAGCGAAAAGGGCTCTGCCACTATAAAGCTTAGTGTGTCTACGCCTCCTGGTCACTCCTCAATGCCTCCCAAGGAGACCTGTATTGGGATCTTGGCTGCAGCAGTCAAAAGGTGAGGAATGTACAATATACACATATCACATATCCACAAATATCCAAAGTGATCAATATATAAACAATGGCCATTTGTTTGGGTCAGAGTTAGTCAGGTATTTACTGGCTTTTTGTCACTTTGGCCGTTTTTCCACTACATAGTACTGCCTCGGCACGATTTGGTTGGTTTTCCCATTACTATCGTACCTCCTCAACGTGGACGGGGTCATCACAGCGCGGCTGCATGAAACTGCTGTGACTTTGTTTTGACTTGTAAAGCAGTTGTTTTCGACCTATTGAATCCTTAGAATCGGTTAATTAAAAAGATTAGTTCAGTACTTCCTCCATGACCGGAGCACAGACTCCGTCTGACACAGTCACGGAGTACAGTGGCAGGGTTTGTGATGCCACTCACAGCCTTTCAGCAGTGCTGTCGCTAAATACACCAGACTCCTCTGTTAAATGATGAGATTTCATCGCACGTTTTCAGGGTTGTTAAGTCTTTTGAACTGATCTACAGTTCGGCATTGTTTGCTTTGATTCTTGTGCAGCTCGGCTCAGCTCGCTTGGAACCTCGCCTGAGCAGGTACTAAAAAAAAGTACCAGGTACAATCGCTAATGGAAAAGCAAAATAACTGCCGCGGCGAGTCGAGTAGCGCATCTGTGTCCAAAAAGCCAAAGTCTAAAAGTTTGTCATGTGGTTTCTATCAGAATAGAGGACAACCCGATGCCCAGGTTATTCGGTTATGGACCTGAACGTTTGTCCTTTGAGCACATGGCCCACAAGGTAAGGAGATTAAACTACTTGTCCAATTCACAACATTTAGCAATTTCTATATTTCTCTGTTGTCACTCACTCTATGACTTCAGTTCAGTTTTCCGCTGAAGTTCATGATGTCGAATTTGTGGCTGTTCTCTCCACTGATTGGCAGGTAAATACTGTACATCATGAAATTGATTGGGCTTGTTGCCACCCGACTGATTCAGTTTTGCGTTTCAGAGTACTAGAAAGGCAGCCGATTACTAACAGTCTTGTAAGGACAACAACAGCAGTCACCATGTTTAATTCGGGAGTTAAGGTAATTATAAATTGGAACGCTGTATGCAGGAAACTATATGGCAAGCGATTCAGTTGGCCCTAGAGATAACTTTTTCCATCTCATCCCTTTCCCACTTTTTGCAGTTTAACATCATCCCTTCCCTCGCTGAAGCTTTTGTGAATTTGCGAATCCACTCGGCACAGTCGTTAGAAGAGGTAGAGTCAGAACAGTTTTTTTGTGAATTCACGATGATGTCTCCATGAACAGTCAAGAGTTTGATGAAACGTGTGCTGCCGTCTCATCCAGGCACTTGATCACATACGTTCCAGAGTGGCAGATGAGCGAGTGAAGATGGAGCTCATTGATGGGTTTGATCCTCTGCCAGTCAGCTCTACTGATGAAAAGTCCTTTGGCTTCCAGATCATTAAGAAAACAGTGTTGGAGGTATTTCCGTCGGTAACGGTTGCTCCAGGTAGAGTTCGGATACATGTCATTGCATAAAAATATGATCATTTATTTTTTTGTATTTAAGTGCTTCTATTTTTTTCATTTTTTTACGATATAATCTTTCAATATGCAGGTATTTGTGTTGGGAACACTGACAGTCGACACTTTAAGGACTTCACCAAGGATATTTTTCGCTTCATACCTGCCTGGTTAAAGTCAGGTGATTATCTGAGGTAAACTGATCAAGTAACATTATAGTATAACATTGTAAATAGACAGTCTGAGAGAGGTCTCAGTAAAAACTGCTATCATTTAACAAGGCACTCTTTGTGTGATACCAAAGTTTCATCTATGTTTTCTTAGAAATCCCGGAAAAGGGATTTTACAAACATTTTCTCTTTGTTTCTTAGATTCCATGGCCTAAATGAAAGGATTTCTAAAAAGAACTACGAGGAATTTGTTGTTTTTTACTCAAGTCTGATTCAGAACTGTGATATTCAGAAACTCCCTGAGCCTCATGGTTCTGTCCACGAACTCTAAGGAAGTTACACATTCTGTAACAATTGTAATGAATTGCAAACCCAGAAGCCAACGCTTTTGAATAAGTCAGCATCATTTCAGTATCACTCAGTGGGACCGCGAACGGACTCTTGTGGCCTCTAATTTTAAAGGTGACTTGTTTAATCTGGTATGGTTAGATCCTAGGGCCGCATATTTAATTGCAAATGAATCAAAATCACAATACATTTGTTGTCTTCAAATATTTATGATTTTGATATGTTCCAGTATCCAGTTAAGATGCAAAAATGAGAGTTGTACCAATTCACAGTCCAATGATCACAATTTAATTTTATATTGTATAATATTTTGCACCTTTTATTAGATACAGAACAACTTGATCTTGTTGCAATAAAATAACCAAGAGTCAACTTCATGTGGTCCCTTTTTTCCCACTTTTTATTTTGCATGCTTGTTTAGTGAAATAACCAGTAAGGAACTTTCCAATTTGCCCACATAGTCCCGACGACCCAAATCTAAATCTTTAGAGACACTGTTATAAAATAGGAATTGAGAAAATACAAGGAAAGTCAGGAACAATGAACAAAGAACTAAAAACCCCGAATACCATGAAAAGAGACAACAAAGTAAACAAACTCTCTCAATAATAAATTTGAACTTAATATCATCCAGGACCTGGGGTCCTGGAGGCAGAGGTCATGACAGAAATGTATGCTCTATTAAAAAAAGAAAAGTAAGCATTAAAGTAAATTTGTAAATATTCGTCTACCTGTACTTCATCCCATAACAAGAAAACGATAATAATTTGGCAGTACAGATGTGAGGTGTATACACATCTTTGTATCATTCACCCTTTGTGTATATATGGGTAGTTATGATGGTGCACACCTGCTTATGGCCAGGTACAGCAGTGGCAGGACTCTGAGAAGATTAAGTTGGTAAAGCAATGTTGAATGTGAGTGATCTCATCCCCACAGTTGTAGTAAGAACCTGGAGAACCGGGAATGGCATATTGTCCATTTTTCTTTCCATCGCAGAAATTGCTGTCATCAGAAGTTGTCGTGGTGGTGGTGGGAGTGGGAGTGGTGGTGGGAGTGGGAGTGGGAGTGGGAGTGGTGGTGGTGGTGGGAGTGGGAGTGGGAGTGGTGGTGGTGGTGATGGAGGAGGTGGGAGTGGTGGAGGTGTGGGTGGTGGTGGTGGAGGTGGTGGTGGTGGGGGTGATGGTGGTGCAGGTGGTGGTGCAGGTGGTCATGGTAGTTGACAAAGGCTCTAGAATGGGGAAAAAAAAATCACATTATGATGCAGTATTATTATATCATGTGAATGTGACTGAGCTTAAGTTTTTACTCAAAGTCTTAATTGTACTACTGTTTATCATCACGACACTACTGTAGGATACAGCGTGTGACGTGACACTCATTCTACCCACTTCACTCTTCACTGTCTACTGCTGTATCCTCTACATGAGGAAGCTGGTCACAGGTCACCAGTCCATCGCAAGGTCAACATACACAGAAGATGTCAAACCTGGATTCGAACTAGTGACCTTGTAAGAACACAGCATTTCAGCTGCTTTTTTCCATTACTATGTTAAAACGTACAGTATATACAGTGGGTATAAGTGTCTTATATCCTTTTTTTCCAGCACAACCAATAGGCAAAAAAAAAATCACCAACGATATAACCCAAGTACACCTGAGTAAAAAGTACAAAAATGTTTAAAATCTGAATGAATTTGTGAAATTTGGAAATACGTGACCTGTGCGGCACCTGTGCAGCTTGTATTATTAACTACATGATATTACTGCAGTGGTTTCAGTGTTTTTTCAAATGTGTGCATCAAGAATATAAAATCACTACCATGAAACCCAGAGGACAGAATAGATAGTTGTTGTTTACCTATTAGAAGATTATGCAGATGTTGGACAAGGGGATATTTGCCCAAATCACAGAAGGCCCCGTTGAAATCATCCAAGTCCAGAGACCAAACAAAGCCTCCGCCAAAGTTCTTTTCTTTTATGAAGTCCACCTGAATATTACAACAAAAATCATGAGCAACTTTTTATCTGGTTTTGTGTTACCTTCCAAAGATCAGTGCTTTACCTTATAATCAATGCTCATCTTATCATCGTATCCAACCCACTGAGTTTCTTTTATGCCATATGGAACTTTCTGTTCTTCAGACCACATTACAGTCCCTGTTTTAAGATGGTCACACACCTGAAAAGGGGATGGGTGAGATTAGAAATTGAATTTGAATTGCATGTTCAGAATGTATATGTATGATCAGCAGAATCATTCAGACTGATCAGAGGGTTCAGTTGTACCTCATAGTAGGCCCAGAAGCCTGGCGCCTTGGTGTAAGGGCCTGCCTGACCTGCTCCACTGATTGGCGCTCCGAAGTCATTGTTGGAAGTGGACAGTGTGAATGTTCGTCCATATGCAGCAAATCCCATAATGAGCTTTGCAGCAGGTGCACCGCTGTCCCTCCAGTATGTCATTGCATATTCCTGAAATGTGAGGAAAAAAAAGATATTTGCAGCCCTTATACATTAACAATAGAATATTGCAGTCAAATTTAAAACAAAATGTTTAATGCTTATATTGTGTAAAAGACAACTGAGTTTGTTCATATAAATAAGGCTTTGAGTCTTCTTTCACTCATTCTCTGTTGCATGTTCATATAATGCTTATTGACCAAACACTCTGTTTGCAGAAATGCACAAAAAAGGCATTTCACTCTTATTTTTGCTTTATAGAACCTACTCATTATATCATTATAGTCTCTGTGAAAGAAATGAATTACTCACAGCATTTTTGAATGCAGAATTTCCATTGTACTCAGGTCTCTTGTACAAAGGACTATGATGTCCTGTGACTCCGTCCCATACACCGTGCATATCAAATGTCATTACATTTATGAAATCCAGGTAACTGGGGGAAAACAAACAAACAAGCAAAGAATAAAGGAAATGTGATCAAGTTAACTATCTATGACGCCAAGTATTTAAAATAATAGTGGAGAATAAAAAAAGTCTTGATTACATGGAAATGAATGGAACATCATAACCGTTATCAATGTATGGTTTGTAAGCAGTCACGGCAGCTGTGACCAGCAGTCTGGGAAGGCCATTTAGCGTTGCCTCTGCAACAAAGGCTTTGTACAAATCCTACAAAACATACAGACATGTGCCACAGTTTTGTTTATGTTTGTTAAATGTCAAAACAAAATCATCACATTCACCCTGTGCAATGTTTGTTTCGGAGAATAAATGACATATCAGACCTGGCACAGTATTGAAAACATGTCTTTGTGTGCGCTTTGAGGAAATTCCCAGTCCAGGTTGATCCCATTAAAGTCTCTATCTCTCAGGAATTTAATTGTAGACTCAATGAAAGTTTTTCTACTTTCTGGGTGTGATGCCATGTTGATGAATCTGGAAGTGACACAAAAGGAGATGAGCTACATTATGATTTGTCATGGTGTTATAGTACTCATATGGTATGTTGTTATTTGCGTATTGCATACTTATTATTGTCAAACACAGCGCCTCCAATTGCCACAAGGACTGGTAGGTGAGGATTTCTATATGAGAAAATCATTATTGTTATTATCATTCATTGTCTACCACTATATAAGGAACATACACACACACTTCATACAGAAAGGCCCTTGGTTGGACACAGGTCCACCACAATGTGACCCTATTGTTACTGTTTTTTTTTAAGTGAAAAAATATTTAAAAGGTTACAACTCACTTTTCTCTTAACAGACTTAAATCATTTAAGTATATCTCGTCATCGGAGTTTCTGGCCACCAGCTGATTGTTACTCATGTCGGCGAAGGCAAAGATCAGATGGGTGCACAGGTTTGGATCGATGTTCGAAGTGGTGAATCTTCCCAGCGTCTGTCGGTAGACGGACCAGCTGGTGACGTAACACACCAGTTTTGAGGAACAAGCTGAAAGACATCAATATGAAAAGTTACTTTGTGTTTAGGCTCATTATCAATCAACACAACTTTCGTTTGAAGGGATTCAGTTCAATTTTTTGAATGAATGCAAAATATAAACTCACCCAAGCTGCTGATGGTCAAGCACAGACCTTCAAAGTGACAAACTCAGTCAATATTCACTCGAAACAAAGCTTTTGCAAACATTCATTTGGTCATTATAAATGTGCCTTACCCGCAATCAGAATGAACTTGTTCATGTTTGCACTGCAGGGATAAATAATTAAAAGAAATTATATTATATACAATTAGTAATTAATATATTCCATCCATCCATCATCTACTGCTTTATCCTCTAATTCATATATTATATAATATAATTCATTATTAGTTTGTTCTGTCAATGAAAGCTTTGGTTTGACTCACCAACCATAAATGTCTGTCATGTCAATGCATAGGAAATAAACATTGTTTATGTAACCTGAGCATAAAAATGAAAGCTTGTCACACACTCGGTATGCAAGGCACCTGCTTATTATTATTTTTCTTCAGTATGGTTACATGCAAATTATTAAAGGTTAGAAGGCCTCTTGATTCAAGAGAACTTAAAGTTTTAGACGAAACAGTCTGTAATAATGTAATATTATGCACCGTATACATATTGTATAGCAACAGCTGTCCTAGTGACGCCTTTGTCTTTTCGAGGTGCACAGATACAAACATATAAACAGACAATTGGGTGCAACTGGTCCTTCATTCTGGTTCAAACAAATACAAGAAAAATATGGGACTCACTGTGGCACATTTTAATTAGAGAAGGTAACCGGTCAATAATCTCGTGTTTTCACGTGTATACTTTTACACAACTTTATTTGACTAAAAACATGTGCAACAGATGTTAACAAATGACTCTCGACTCAGTAGCATGCCACAGACATGTAAATAGCCCATTTGTGGAAGCGGCGCCAACAACCCAATTTTCATATTAGTAATTACTTATTATAATTAGGTAATTAGCAATACGTTACTAGCAGTTAGTAATTAGTGATTGCATTTTCTCTTTCTTAAAACAACCTTGAAATAGACAAGTTAAAGAAGGAAATAATGCAATATACTTACATGTTTGTTGAAGGTTGGAGAAGATTTGACTTCTGACTGAGGATTTTGTGGCAACGGTGCCTTAAGTAGAGACATATGGAGGGGGTGTGCTTTATCAAGATTTTAAGATCAGTAATATGATATTGCATGCAACTCTTTTGTGAGCAGAAACCATCTGAGAACAAAAATGTGGATTGAATAGTTTGGTTATGAAACGTCAAGCAGTGATGATGCATTGTTGTGTGACTGTAATTAGGGAGGCTGCAGAACATTCCATTCCACGTATATTTTGCTTTTGTGATCCACCGAGCCTTGAGATTAAATTGTGCATCTCTTTCATGGTAACGTTGATTGGGGAGTTCCAATTAAGAGGTGCATGCTATTTGAGGCTCACATGCCAAGCAGAAACAATCAGACAGACAGACAGACAGACACATACCACAAGCCTATATGTCTCTTAATCCCCACCATGGTGGCTCATGTCTGGGTGTGTTTGTCACACTCCTTAGTCTCTGTGACTGTGAGCGTAAATAAAGACTAATTGAAATGAATTTCCCACAATTCCCACGATTATTTTCTGCAGCATGTGATGACAAATTAAAAAACATACATCAAAAGGTGCATTAAAAAAAGAATAAAAGAAGTAAGTAATGAAATGATTTTGGTCATATACCTGTCCTTCGCGCACCTCAAAGGGCATACAAAAAGAAGTGCACAGTATAAGCATTTGTTTCTCTTTGAAATGAGATTGACATAATGTCATGTACGACCCACAAACATCACAAGTGCCTTTGACAGAATGTAAAAGAACTAACAGTGCTATCATACCTATCAGACTGCTTGTAGGATTCTTTGAGGGACAGTCAAAAGTGTTTCTCTAGCTATGTCAGATGGAAGAACAGGTTGGGCCACTAAGAAGTTGGTTATGGGCCATTCAAATAGACGGTTTATATCTATTTGAATAGACTGGCTGTAAACCAACTGTTCAGTAGTGGGTGGGCAATATGAAAAATGTTATCAAAAATGTAATGATAAAATTATTACACAATATTCCATCATGATATCACAATAAGGATTTTCATGAACGATGTGTACCTCACAAGAACAACATATTTATAATGCAAAATAAATCTGAAGTAAAGCAAATAATAACTGGGACATCTGTAAATTAATACACCAAAAAAAGCTTAAATATGTTTTATTCTGTCTATATTCTATCACCTCAGCCACGGGCCATGTTTTCATAGAAACATGATATTAAGTGACGGGCCACATATGGCCACATGTGGCTTGAGGGCCGCCAGTTTGACACCGCTGACTTAGATGAACCAACTCAACCCAGTCAACTACATGTTAATGAATGTTATGTTTAACTTGCATGGCCTCATGTCGCACATTGTAAACAAAAACAAATTGAAAACCTTTTATTATGAATGGATGAATGAAAAGGACGTCTCAAATAAAACTTTTCAAAATTGCCGGCAGAGAAAAATTAAATACATGAACCCAAAAGGAATATGTATGAAATCAAATTACAAAGACGAAAACTCCACACAATTCACAGTTTCAGTTCATTTTCTTTTTGAAGCTGTAGTTTTTATATTTATTTCAGTGTAACTGGTCAGGTGAAGACGATGCAATATTAAGCTCAGAAAGTGTTTCAAAATAATGTTATCAGTTTTGTCTGCAGCAGGGGTCTCAAACTCAAATGACATGGGGGCCACTGAGTGTCGAGTTTGCTCTGTGGAGGGGGCCAGTCAAGGGAAAAGTGCAACTTTTTTTAGAGAAAAAGTCAGTGAAATAATCATATTTATGATGCTATTGCTCATCATTTCAAAATAAAAGTGTTTGTTTTGATACAAAACAATAACTAGTTCACATGATAAATGTATTTGTGACGCAAAATGAATCTATTGATGAAACAAAAACACAGAAATAACTCATTCTAATCTGATGCAGAGGTGGAAAGTAATGAATTACATTTACTCGTGTTACTGTAATTGAGTAGCTTTTTTTGTGAACTTTTTAAAGCAATTTTTAAAATTTGTATTTTACTTTTACCGAAGTATGTACTATACTTTGCTACGTTTTAAAACACATCTGTTACTGAGTTAAAAAAAAAGACATTTTCATGCACCAGAAACTTTGACAGTGAATGATAAGGACAGACAGGTGTATAACAGGTGTTTAGATATTTTATTTTGTCAGCACTTTAATTTGTAAAGGTTTGACTTTAATTAAAAACAATTAATGTGATATTTGTGTCCTTGTCCTTTTTGTATGACACAAGAAAGAACCTTGTTAAAAAAGTAACTTTTATTCTGAGTACATTTTAAACAAGCTACTTTTTTACTTTTACTTTAGGCCAGTACTTGCACTTAAGTAACATTTTTTCTATCAAAATAGTGGTACTTTTACTTAAGTAGAATATTTCAGTACTCTTTCTACCTCTGGCGTTAAGTTGCGAGCCACATGAAATTTATTTAGGGGGGACGTGATGTGGCCGGCAGGCCGTGAGTTGGAGACCTCTAGTCTACAGTGACAAACATTACTGACTACACCATGGAAGTTATTTACAGATTCTGAAAGTGTGATTTTTTGATGTGATCGAAGCTTTCCATCAATGTCTAACACATGGAAATCTGAAAATATTTTAGCCTCAAAGATTTACACCTTCTGGGGGCCACATTTACATAGCCCAACCCTCTCCTGGTCTAGCTGTCAGTAAAACCACACCCCTCTGTATTGCTAAAACATAGATTTATAAAGCCGCATTAGTAAGGTAATCACCAGTTTTAAGAAAGAATGAAATAAATACAACACAATCCACTGTGTTTACATTTACTTCATTGATAGTCATGAGATGACGGCACTTTACTTTTAACCCTTTAACTATGTACGGGCGTTTTTTCAACTCTCTGGTGACAAAGACGCAGATTTGCCGGCGTCCTGCTAAAACGAGAGTGACATTACTGTAACAACCACAATGTTGGCGTTCATGGGCAACTGCTCAGCTTTCAGAAACCGTTGGATTTTTTCCGACTGCGTTATTACGGGAATGCAAAGCGAGCTTGTGCTAAAGCCTTTTTTTATGTTATCTTTTGTTCCTCGTATATGCATATAAGTACATATATTATCTATATTATTTTCTGTCATGCCCCCCCCAGAGGACAGAAATATTTTCACACACACCCCCAAATTGAAATACTATGGAGAACCTGATCATTTTTATTTATTTATCTGTATAAATCACTCTATGAGTTGTCCTGAGCTGCCCCCCCCCCGACACCTCACGTCACCCTCACGGCGCCCCCCCCAGGGGGGCCCGCCCCACTGTTTGAGAAGTACTGTCATAATGTAAGGCATGTATGTTATGTCTAGTATGTCCTAGTGCACAGAGTGGGCGGAGAAGCTCAGGTGAGGGGAATGAGGTGATTGCAGGGCAGACAGGGGTGGCAAACATACTTGATAAACAAAAAACAGTCCCTAAACAGGTGACCCCGTGGAAGGGTTCAGATAAGTCTACCACTAGAAATGTAGAACTAACACAGGTCTGTGTTGGTAATGGAGTGCAATTGTGGAAAGGCATTTTCAACTAATTAGAAAAAAATCACCAATAGGTTGAGGTGCTGTTCTAGTAGATCTAAAAGCCTATAAATACCAAAAATATACAGTAGTAAATATTACATCATAAAATAAACATCAGTAATTTATTACAAT
The DNA here is from genome assembly GCF_958295425.1 of Solea solea. Lineage (NCBI taxonomy): Eukaryota > Metazoa > Chordata > Actinopteri > Pleuronectiformes > Soleidae > Solea > Solea solea. Next base: position 6,831,062 of record NC_081144.1, read on the forward strand.
AACTGTAGCATGGATGTTGTAGATCATTGTAGATAAACTGTTTGTTTTTCAAAGTGAACACTTCTTATTTAGAGATCAAGGTGATGAATAAAAGTGTCGTAATATTTCATCAACAACAAAAAAAATGTGCATCACATCCCATGTCTGTGTCAAAAGCGATTTTTTTAAAACCTCCCCAAACCTGACAAACGTGTCAGGTTTGGGGAGGTTTTAATCCAGAGTCATGTGTACATGAGGGAAGTACACATTTGGAGTCCTGTCCATCTTTCCTTCCACACACGCATGAATTACATAAAATCTTAACACTGTTTGGTTTATTTCTTTTTATTTTATAATTTTTCCACAACTACCAGGACTCAAATAGATCTACAAAGCTCTGTGGTTTATTTCAAGGTATACGTGTATTTTCAACAGGTAAAAACAGCAGTTTTCTTTTTGTATCGTCCTTAAATTTCATAAATGCATCAAACTATAGTTCTCTTATATAGTTTGTCTATATATATAAAACTTAATACATGATGTTATCTTTATTTTATGGGTCGAAATGAGATTGTCACAGTTTTGCTGGCTGCTAATTTAAAGGCTTCAGCGTCTAGAACTGCGTAGTTGACAGGGAGGAGGACCTGAGGACGGAACAGCATGATCAGAGCAAATGGCGTTATGCGGCCTTTGTTAGGACCATGTGAAGCAGAAACATCAACAAACAAAAACTAAAAAGGTGTTTCCTAAATGGTCCCATGTGGGAGTGCGCACATCATCATGTTTGAGAAGATTAGCAGGATTAAGTGCATGTGCATGTTTGACAGTGATGTCGAATATGACAACAGCGTTGTATCAAAGCCAACGTGCTGTGGAAAGATGAGACGATTTATTTTTTGTTTTGCTGTATTTTTCCTTAAGTGCTCAGTACTGCAGGTGCACCCATGGTAAATTGCAGTGGGAATAATGCACAACTCCTTATATGGACTTCCTGGGTGTGTGTGTTTATAGGTCACATATTCAAGCTCTAAAATAATGTTTTTAATCTTCTTATGTGTTGTTGATATCATTATATATCGTCTTTTTAGTATTGATATAAAGTAGCGATAAGTGTGCAGAAGTTACCGTTCATAAAAACGAGCCAAATGAATTTTGAGCTGTGACGTATTTGCAAATTTCACACATTTCAATACGATTTCAAACATTTTGAGTACTTTTTGCTCTGGTCTGTTTATATAGTTGGTGAACTAAATGACTAAACTAACAACTAAATTACTAAATGAATCAGACTATTTGGGTCATTGAATAATCGGTTTGAGCATTCGTGCAATAATTAAAACAAGTTCCCAGATTTTCCGGCTTCTTACATGAGAATATTTTCTAAGAAATCAGCTTCACTGAAATGAACGTGTGTGTTGTGTTGGATTTCACGTGTCTTCTGTCCCTTCAATGTTGACAAGTAATCTGAAAAATGTACAGCATGTGTGGATCTGCATTGTTTTCTGGGTGTCTTCATTGCAGCTGTGTGTGTGAGTGAGACGTCTGTGGCTGTGGGGGTTTATTTAGTTTATTAGTTTATGTAACAACTTCCTCCTTTGTGTCACAGTCAGGCATGTTCACTGAGTCGCCTCGTCCTCCACTGTGTCCATGTTCAGCACGAGTCACTGTCTGATACATGGTTTTGACTGTTATGTACATTTCTTTTGCATTTTTCTATCTTTGGCTTTCTTTTTCCTGGTGAAGTTGACCGTGGGCGTGGTTAGTGTGTCTGCGTAGTTTGTGCAGAAATTCGGAGCCACGCTCGACAGGGTTGATTAATAAAGGCATGAACATTTTATCAGGTTGTTTCTTTTCATTAGGTTTCGCAGGTGAAAGAAGGCTGACCTACAGTCTTGTTGTATGTGTGAGTTGAATCAGAAACCTGGGCCATCCAGGGGGACTGCATGTTCAGATAGTGCTTCGTTAAGTGTTCAGGAACGTAACAAGAAGCATAACTAGATAATTAGGTGACACATTCCTGGATGTGTACAACTGCTTGTCATCTGTATAACAATTAACATTTTGGTTGTGTTATTTTTAATAATACTTCATAGAGGGAGCATCAAGGTGAAACAACATTGGTCAAAGAACGTGTCCAACTCCGGTGGGTTATGACAAATCATCATTTACATGAACAAACTTCGACCTCTCTTTTATCCCAATAATATGCTCTAGACTTTGTAATAAAATGTTCAATAGAATGCAGCACTAACATCGACACACTGGTGTATCTGGCTGCACAGCTAGGTGAACCTGAATCTCCACGACTCGCAACCTGTTTCACCTTTGCTATTTAGCACACTTGGGGTCCCTACAACAGCATATACAACAGTGTCCTGGTATACTTCCGTGCACATGCCATGTCGCGTCAGGGTCCTGTAGTATCCCACTTCACCATCAGGTGGCGGTACAAGTCTGAACGTAGGAAGGACGCATTCCTAACCAAGAAGAAGAGAACAATGCTACAGCTCCCTCAGACACATCCGGTCCATAAATTCAGATTTTTAAGTGGAAGAGACTTAAAAAAAAAAAGAAAAGGAAAATCTATCTAATCTAACACATAAAGTGTCACGTCTGGGGGGTTGAGTTGAGTTTGCACATGTGTTGCATTGGGTTTGTGTACGTTGTGCACGGAAGTATATCAGGGCCCTTAAGCAAAAAAACTAGCTTAAAATTAAAATTCCTTAAGAGTAAGTGCACATTGTGTGTAACAGCCCTATTGTAACACTGTGTTATTAATATTATTAGTGAGATTGCTGCAAACAATCCCCCTTTATGTTGTTCTATGGTGGCCATTTTTGTACTACTTATTAATCTGCCATTAAATAGTTCCACATTTAATAAACTTTATTTAAACTTCAAAACTTTCAGATTCAGTCACAGTGAGAGTTGTAACTGGTATACTGTTAGAGATAACTTTATTTATCCCCTTAGGGCAATTCAGTTTCCACAGTTTCACTACTCCACACACAACCACTCTTCAAAACACAAATCCAGAGTGCCTGAGGAAACACTGCATGGCATTTGAGGGAGAAAGTCGTAAGCAGTGATGGTTGTTGTCGTGAAAAATTGTGGTTGATATCGCCAGTTTATTTAATTAATGATGGAATAAATAAACTGAATAGAAAGAGAGATTTGATTGTTGTAGCTTAATGGAGTATTGTTTCCACTGTATACTGGGCCTATTATCTAATTGCACCTTAGAAACAAAGAACAACCAACACAGAAACATCAAACATGAATTATGAAATATATCAAAACTAAAGAAAATATGGCAAACTTGAGGGACTTTTTTATATATATACCTTTTATTATTATTATTGAATTACACATTTAGCAGTATTTATTAGAATTGATCAAAGTTAGGCTTATATTAAACTGTATAAATATATGCGATGTGCAAAACTGTGCCATCATGTTTAACAAAATCAGCAGGTAACAGTATTACATGTGCATAGTCCATACAAATAAGTCAGGCATCAGGTTATATTATGTCAGAAACAAATGAGATATATTTTCCATGAATAAAGTTAGAACAGAGAAGGAAAACATTGGCAAATACACAGTATAAGTTGCTTATATTTCATATTAATAAATAAAATAAATAGTATTTTATATTTACAGACACATAGGATACAAGGACACTTTATTGGTGTTGGAGAGCCTAAGGAAAGCTCAGAATGTTGATGTTGGTGATTTAATATTTAAATGCATATTAGTGAGTATGATTAAGAACCAGAAGCAACAACCACTAACTAATATTAATTAACAGTAATCAAAAAATGTATAGATTCATTTTTTTTGACATAGACCCATTTTGTTGATTAGAATAATTAATTTGCAAGCATAACTAACAACTCTTTAGGACTCATATACGTTGTAAATAAAAAGCATGGGGCTGTTTCTAAAAATGTAAAGAAAAAATGGGAATAAAAATAAACTGCATTTGACAGATTTAAAAAGTTTGTGTTTGTGAGCATTGTCCGCCAGTTCAAAGACAATTTTTCTCAGCACAAAATTGCAAAGAATTTAACATTTTACTGTCAACAGTTCTGAATATCGTGAAAAGATTCAGGTATTCAGGGGAAATCTCAAAGGTCAAGGGTATAAACCAATGCAGAATGTGAAGGAACATCAAGCCATCCGGCAAAGATATAAAATAAACATTATACAGATTGTTTTTAACATAAATTGCAATTCTGATTGTGTGTTGGTCTGTTAGATAAAGGTTCACATGAATTAAAAAATTACAGCATTTAGTTTTTAAATTGTATTTTATAAAACTGTTGTATTGTTCTACTATTCAATTGTTCATGTTTTGTTCTAGTAGTATTGTATGGTGGGAATGGTATGCAAAAGTGGGGAAATGGAGAAGGAAGATTAATAAAAGAAAAATTGTTGAGGAGCAAGAGAAGTAAATCATCCATGTAATGTCAACCAGTTGTTCAGTAAACAGTTAAAAGAAGAAAAATGATGTTCCTGTCTTTTTTACTGTAAAGTACGACTAAGCCCAGGACCAGTTGCAGCATTTGCAATTTGCTCTGTAGACCAAACCAGTTTGGCATTCATGAATATGTGCTACAGAATTAGTACATTGCAAAAAAGAATAGTTGTTCTCGGGATTAGGGTAAATACCATCACGTTTTCCTTTACAATCGCCTGTACTGGATACGAAAACTGTGGTTGTTGTTGTGGTTGTAGTAGTGGGAGTGGTGGATGTGGTTGTGGTGGTTGGAGTGGTGGTTGTGGTAGTTGGAGTTGTGGTTGTAGTAGTGGGAGTTGTGGTTGTGGTAGTTGGGGTTGTGGTTGTAGTAGTGGGAGTTGTAGTTGTAGTAGTGGGAGTTGTGGTTGTAGTAGTGGGAATTGTGGTTGTAGTGGTGGGAGTTGTAGTAGTGGGAGTTGTGGTTGTAGTAGTTGGGGTTGTGGTTGTAGTAGTGGGAGTTGTGGTTGTAGTAGTGGGAGTTGTGGTTGTAGTGGTGGGAGTTGTAGTAGTGGGAGTTGTGGTTGTAGTAGTTGGGGTTGTGGTTGTAGTGGTGGGAGTTGTGGTTGTAGTAGTGGGAGTTGTGGTTGTGGTAGTTGGGGTTGTGGTTGTAGTAGTGGGAGTTGTAGTTGTAGTAGTGGGAGTTGTAGTTGTGGTAGTTGGGGTTGTGGTTGTAGTAGTGGGAGTTGTGGTTGTAGTAGTGGGAGTTGTGGTTGTAGTAGTTGGGGTTGTGATTGTAGTGGTGGGAGTTGTGGTTGTGGTAGTTGGGGTTGTGGTTGTAGTAGTGGGAGTTGTGGTTGTGGTAGTTGGGGTTGTGGTTGTAGTAGTGGGAGTTGTGGTTGTAGTAGTGGGAGTTGTGGTTGTGGTAGTTGGGGTTGTGGTTGTAGTAGTGGGAGTTGTGGTTGTGGTAGTTGGGGTTGTGGTTGTAGTAGTGGGAGTTGTGGTTGTAGTAGTGGGAGTTGTGGTTGTGGTAGTTGGGGTTGTGGTTGTAGTAGTGGGAGTTGTGGTTGTAGTAGTTGGGGTTGTGGTTGTAGTGCTGGGAGTTGTGGTTGTAGTAGTGGGAGTTGTGGTTGTGGTAGTTGGGGTTGTGGTTGTAGTAGTGGGAGTTGTAGTTGTAGTAGTGGGAGTTGTGGTTGTAGTGGTGGGAGTTGTGGTTGTAGTAGTGGGAGCTGTGGTTGTGGTAGTTGGGGTTGTGGTTGTAGTAGTGGGAGTTGTAGTTGTAGTAGTGGGAGTTGTGGTTGTAGTAGTTGGAGTTGTGGTAGTAGTAGTGGGAGTTGTGGTTGTAGTGGTGGGAGTTGTAGTTGTAGTAGTGGGAGTTGTGGTTGTAGTAGTGGGAGTTGTGGTTGTAGTGGTGGGAGTTGTAGTTGTAGTAGTGGGAGTTGTGGTTGTAGTAGTTGGGGTTGTGGTTGTAGTAGTGGGAGTTGGAGTTGTAGTAGTGGGAGTTGTGGTTGTGGTAGTTGGGGTTGTGGTTGTAGTAGTGGGAGTTGTAGTTGTAGTAGTGGGAGTTGTGGTTGTAGTAGTGGGAATTGTGGTTGTAGTGGTGGGTGTTGTAGTTGTAGTTATGGGAGTTGTGGTTGTAGTAGTTGGGGTTGTGGTTGTAGTAGTGGGAGTTGTGGTTGTAGTAGTGGGAGTTGTTGTTGTAGTAGTGGGAGTTGTAGTTGTAGTAGTGGGAGTTGTGGTTGTAGTAGTTGGGGTTGTGGTTGTAGTGGTGGGAGTTGTGGTTGTAGTAGTGGGAGTTGTGGTTGTGGTAGTGGGAGTTGTGGTTGTAGTAGTGGGAGTTGTAGTTGTGGTAGTTGGGGTTGTGGTTGTAGTGGTGGGAGTTGTGGTTGTTGTAGTGGGAGTTGTGGTTGTAGTAGTGGGAGTTGTGGTTGTAGTGGTGGGAGTTGTAGTTGTAGTAGTGGGAGTTGTAGTTGTGGTAGTTGGGGTTGTGGTTGTAGTGGTGGGAGTTGTGGTTGTAGTAGTGGGAGTTGTGGTTGTAGTAGTTGGAGTTGTGGTAGTAGTAGTGGGAGTTGTGGTTGTAGTGGTGGGAGTTGTAGTTGTAGTAGTGGGAGTTGTGGTTGTAGTAGTGGGAGTTGTGGTTGTAGTGGTGGGAGTTGTAGTTGTAGTAGTGGGAGTTGTGGTTGTAGTAGTTGGGGTTGTGGTTGTAGTGGTGGGAGTTGTGGTTGTAGTAGTGGGAGTTGTGGTTGTGGTAGTTGGGGTTGTGGTTGTAGTAGTGGGAGTTGTAGTTGTAGTAGTGGGAGTTGTGGTTGTAGTAGTGGGAATTGTGGTTGTAGTGGTGGGTGTTGTAGTTGTAGTTATGGGAGTTGTGGTTGTAGTAGTTGGGGTTGTGGTTGTAGTAGTGGGAGTTGTGGTTGTAGTAGTGGGAGTTGTTGTTGTAGTAGTGGGAGTTGTAGTTGTAGTAGTGGGAGTTGTGGTTGTAGTAGTTGGGGTTGTGGTTGTAGTGGTGGGAGTTGTGGTTGTAGTAGTGGGAGTTGTGGTTGTGGTAGTGGGAGTTGTGGTTGTAGTAGTGGGAGTTGTAGTTGTGGTAGTTGGGGTTGTGGTTGTAGTGGTGGGAGTTGTGGTTGTTGTAGTGGGAGTTGTGGTTGTAGTAGTGGGAGTTGTGGTTGTAGTGGTGGGAGTTGTAGTTGTAGTAGTGGGAGTTGTAGTTGTGGTAGTTGGGGTTGTGGTTGTAGTGGTGGGAGTTGTGGTTGTAGTGGTGGGAGTTGTGGTTGTAGTAGTGGGAGTTGTGGTTGTGGTAGTTGGAGTTGTGGTCGTAGTAGTGGGAGTTGTGGTTGTGGTAGTTGGGGTTGTGGTTGTAGTAGTGGGAGTTGTAGTTGTAGTAGTGGGAGTTGTGGTTGTAGTAGTGGGAGTTGTAGTTGTAGTAGTGGGAGTTGTGGTTGTAGTAGTGGGAGTTGTAGTTGTAGTAGTGGGAGTTGTGGTTGTAGTAGTGGGAGTTGTGGTTGTAGTGGTGGGAGTTGTAGTTGTAGTAGTGGGAGTTGTGGTTGTAGTAGTGGGAGTTGTGGTTGTAGTGGTGGGAGTTGTAGTTGTAGTAGTGGGAGTTGTGGTTGTAGTAGTTGGGGTTGTGGTTGTAGTGGTGGGAGTTGTGGTTGTAGTAGTGGGAGTTGTGGTTGTGGTAGTTGGGGTTGTGGTTGTAGTAGTGGGAGTTGTAGTTGTAGTAGTGGGAGTTGTGGCTGTAGTAGTGGGAGTTGTGGTTGTAGTGGTGGGAGTTGTAGTTGTAGTAGTGGGAGTTGTGGTTGTAGTAGTTAGGGTTGTGGTTGTAGTAGTGGGAGTTGTGGTTGTAGTGGTGGGAGTTGTGGTAGTGGGAGTTGTGGTTGTAGTAGTGGGAGTTGTGGTTGTGGTGGTTGTAGTAGTGGGAGTTGTGGTTGTGGTAGTTGGGGTTGTGGTTGTAGTAGTGGGAGTTGTAGTTGTAGGAGTTGTGGTTGTAGTAGTGGGAGTTGTGGTTGTAGTGGTGGGAGTTGTAGCTGTAGTAGTTGGGGTTGTGGTTGTAGTGGTGGGAGTTGTGGTTGTAGTAGTGGGAGTTGTAGTTGTAGTAGTGGGAGTTGTGGTTGTAGTAGTGGGAGTTGTGGTTGTAGTGGTGGGAGTTGTAGTTGTAGTAGTGGGAGTTGTGGTTGTAGTGGTGGGAGTTGTAGTTGTAGTAGTGGGAGTTGTGGTTGTAGTAGTTGGGGTTGTGGTTGTAGTGGTGGGAGTTGTGGTTGTAGTAGTGGGAGTTGTGGTTGTGGTAGTTGGGGTTGTGGTTGTAGTAGTGGGAGTTGTAGTTGTAGTAGTGGGAGTTGTGGTTGTAGTAGTGGGAGTTGTGGTTGTAGTGGTGGGAGTTGTAGTTGTAGTAGTGGGAGTTGTGGTTGTAGTAGTTGGGGTTGTGGTTGTAGTAGTGGGAGTTGTGGTTGTAGTAGTGGGAGTTGTGGTTGTAGTGGTGGGAGTTGTGGTTGTAGTGGTGGGAGTTGTAGTTGTAGTAGTGGGAGTTGTGGTTGTAGTGGTGGGAGTTGTAGTTGTAGTAGTGGGAGTTGTGGTTGTAGTTGTTGGGGTTGTGGTTGTAGTGGTGGGAGTTGTGGTTGTAGTAGTGGGAGTTGTGGTAGTTGGGGTTGTGGTTGTAGTAGTGGGAGTTGTAGTTGTAGTAGTGGGAGTTGCGGTTGTAGTAGTGGGAGTTGTGGTTGTAGTGGTGGGAGTTGTAGTTGTAGTAGTGGGAGTTGTGGTTGTAGTAGTTGGGGTTGTGGTTGTAGTAGTGGGAGTTGTGGTTGTAGTAGTGGGAGTTGTGGTTGTAGTGGTGGGAGTTGTAGTTGTAGTAGTGGGAGTTGTGGTTGTAGTAGTTGGGGTTGTGGTTGTAGTGGTGGTAGTTGTGATTGTAGTAGTGGGAGTTGTGGTTGTCGTAGTGGGAGTTGTGGTTGTAGTGGTGGGAGTTGTAGTAGTGGGAGTTGTGGTTGTAGTAGTTGGGGTTGTGGTTGTGGTAGTTGGGGTTGTGGTTGTTGGAGTGGTTGTTGTGGTAGTTGGAGTAGTGGTTGTAGTAGTGGGAGTTGTGGTTGTGGTAGTTGGGGTTGTGGTTGTAGTGGTGGGAGTTGTGGTTGTAGTAGTGGGAGTTGTGGTTGTGGTAGTTGGGGTTGTGGTTGTAGTAGTGGGAACTGTGGTTGTAGTGGTGGGAGTTGTGGTTGTAGTAGTGGGAGTTGTGGTCGTGGTAGTTGGAGTGGTGGTTGTGGTAGTTGGAGTTGTGATTGTAGTAGTGGGAGTTGTGGTTGTGGTAGTTGGGGTTGTGGTTGTAGTAGTGGGAGTTGTGGTTGTGGTAGTTGGGGTTGTGGTTGTCGTAGTGGGAGTTGTAGTTGTGGTAGTTGGGGTTGTGGTTGTGGTTGTAGTAGTGGGAGTTGTGGTTGTAGTTGTGGGAGTTGTTGTTGGAGTGGTTGTTGTGGTAGTTGGGGTTGTGGTTGTAGTAGTGGGAGTTGTGGTTGTAGTAGCTGGAGTTGTGGTTGTGGTAGTTGGGGTTGTGGTTGTTGGAGTGGTTGTTGTGGTAGTAGGAGTAGTGGTTGTAATAGTGGGAGTTGTGGTTGTGGTAGTTGGGGTTGTGGTTGTACTAGTGGGAGTGGTGGTTGTTGTAGTGGGAGTTGTAGTTGTGGTAGTTGGAGTCGTGGTTGTCGTAGTGGGAGTTGTGGTTGTGGTAGTTGGGGTTGTGGTTGTAGTTGTGGTAGTTGGGGTTGTGGTTGTAGTAGTGGGAGTTGTGGTTGTAGTTGTGGGAGTTGTTGTTGTTGGAGTGGTTGTTGTGGTAGTTGGGGTTGTGGTTGTAGTAGTGGGAGTTGTGGTAGTAGCTGGAGTTGTGGTTGTGGTAGTTGGGGTTGTGGTTGTTGGAGTGGTTGTTGTGGTAGTTGGAGTAGTGGTTGTAGTAGTGGGAGTTGTGGTTGTGGTGGTTGGGGTTGTGGTTGTACTAGTGGGAGTGGTGGTTGTTATAGTGGGAGTTGTAGTTGTGGTAGTTGGAGTCGTGGTTGTCGTAGTGGGAGTTGTGGTAGTTGGGGTTGTGGTTGTAGTTGTGGTAGTTGGGGTTGTGGTTGTGGTAGTTGTGGTTGTAGTTGCGGTTGTTGTGGTAGTTGGGGTTGTGGTTGTAGTAGTGGGAGTTGTGGTTATGGTTGTAGTAGTGGGAGTTGTAGTTGTTGTTGTAGTAGTTGGAGTAGTGGTTGTAGTAGTAGTGGGAGTGGTAGTAGTTGGGGTTGTGGTTGTAGTAGTGGGAGTTGTGGTTGTGGTAGTTGGGGTTGTGGTTGTAGTAGTGGGAGTTGTGGTAGTTGGGGTTGTGGTTGTAGTAGTGGGAGTTGTAGTTGTAGTAGTGGGAGTTGTAGTTGTGGTAGTTGGGGTTGTGGTTGTTGGAGTGGTTGTTGTGGTAGTTGGGGTTGTGGTTGTAGTAGTGGGAGTTGTGATTGTGGTAGTTGGGGTTGTGGTTGTAGTAGTGGGAGTTGTGGTTGTGGTAGTTGGGGTTGTGGTTGTAGTAGTGGGAGTTGTAGTTGCAGTAGTGGGAGTTGTAGTTGTGGTAGTTGGGGTTGTGGTTGTTGGAGTGGTTGTTGTGGTAGTTGGAGTAGTGGTTGTAGTTGTGGTAGTTGGGGTTGTGGTTGTTGGAGTCGTTGTTGTGGTAGTTGGAGTAGTGGGAGTTGTGGTTGTAGTTGTGGTTGTTGGAGTGGTTGTTGTGGTAGTTCGAGTAGTGGTTGTAGTTGGGGGAGTTGTGATTGTGGTTGTAGTAGTCTGGGTTGTGGTTGTAGTAGTTGGGGTTGTGGTCGTGATAGTTGGAGTTGTGGTCGTGGTAGTTGGGGTTGTGGTTGTGGTTGTAGTCGGGGCAGTTGTGGTGATACTAGCTGGGGTTGTGGTTGTGATAGTTGGGGTTGTGGTTGTAGTAGTGGGAGTTGTGGTCGTGGTAGTTGGGGTTGTGGTTGTGGTTGTAGTTGGGGCAGTTGTGGTGATACTAGCTGGGGTTGTGGTTGTGATAGTTGGGGTTGTGGTTGTAGTAGTGGGAGTTGTGGTCGTGGTAGTTGGGGTTGTGGTTGTGGTTGTAGTCGGGGCAGTTGTGGTGGTACTAGCTGGGGTTGTGGTTATGGTAGTTGGGGTTGTGGTTGTAGTAATGGGATTTGTGGCCATGGTAGTTGGAGTGGGAGTTGTGGTGGTGGTAGTAAGAGTTGTGGCCATGGTAGTTGGAGTTGTGGTCGTGGGAGTTGTGGTTGTGGTAGTCGGATTTGTGGTTGTAGTAGTGGGAGTTAAGGTCGTGGATGTTGGGGTTGTAATAGTGTGAGTAGGGGTTTTGGTAGTTGGGGTTGTGGTTATTGGAGTTTGCATGAGTGTTTTCAATTGGCTGAAGAAGGGACTGCTGCTCTGGTTACAAAATCTTCCATTAAAGTCATCCAGGTCCAGTGACCATACAACAGCTCCTCCAAAATTGTTTGCTCGGAGGTAACTGACCTGAGAAGTGGAGGAGGACAACATGTTGACTAAATATCAAAATTTGTGATTGGCAAAGTTTTCACTTCAATTTTTAAATATTTTTTACCTTTGCATTGAGACTTTCTTCATTATCAAATCCAACCCACTGGTTTTCTGTGATGGCATATGGAACTCTCTGATCATTTATCAGCTTGATGGTAGCGCCATCAGTATAAAGACAGGTCTGAAAGAAATGTGTAACAATATAGATTTAAGCATGTGCTGTAATAGTTATTCAGTCCAAACATTAAGCAAAACTGTGTCTCACTTCACTCATGATCAAGTATGGCCACATACACACAAGTATTGTTGCTAACTTGATTCATAGTTATAGTCCAAATTACAACTCATAGCTGCATAACAAATGAACATTTCTTTTGCGGATTTTGACTCTTGATCGATCATTACAATTACTATCTCAATGTTGTGATGGAACTTTGTGGAAATTCTTGCATCAACGGAAACAAATTTCCTCTATTTTGCTCTGACCCACAAAACATTTTGGCCAATCAAGACGTAGATGTATGTTAAGTAATATGTTACTGTTCACTAAGGCTATGGATATTGTACTTATAACTTCTTGCAGTCACAACTCATTGTTAGAGATAACCCCTCTGGCATTTTACCAATGCATTCCTAAACCGGTATCCAGATCACCACCAAAATATAATGTTCTTTTCATTGGACCATGACCTACATCTCCTTGAAATTTCATCCAAATCCACCCTTTATATTTTAAGTTATGCTGCTAAAAATCAAACTCCCGAAAACATGACAGCATTAATGTAAGTAAGAATATCATGACAGGTTACCTCATAATAAGCCCAGAATCCATCTTCACCAGTGTAGCAGCCTTCTTCACCAGGACCGTTGGCAGGTGCTCCAACATCAGTAGATGCAGAGGAGAGGTTGAAAGCTCGCCCATATGCTGCTATTCCCAAATTCAACTGTTCAGCAGATGCTCCTTGTTCCAACCAATATTGCATGGCAGAGTCCTAACATGTGGGACAAAACAATAAGGATTAAAAGGCATCTCTTGACAGATTGGTGTTCAAGTAGTTTATGTGTGAATTCTGGTATTTACAGTGTTAGAGTAAATGTGGTCTCCAGTGTCTTTGGATCCCTTGTATAAAGGGCTGTGATGTCCTGTGACACTCTCCCAGGGGCCATGAAAATCAAATGTCAGCACATTAATGAAGTCCAGGTGCCTGATAAAATGTAGAGGAGAACATGTTAACCAAACATTCAGATTGCCAATCCTAGGTATAAAGTGAAGAACTGCAACATCAAATTCAGTTTTACTTTGCAATTTGCCCGACTTCATAACTGGCATCGATGATGTCTTTCTCAGCGGAGACACTAGCCGTTAGGATCAATTTGCTGAAAGTTCCTAACTCTGGATCAGTTGCAAACATTTCTTTGAGTTCCTACAAAGCAAAGAAGCATGGCTCAGTTTGTCGAGTTCAAAATCTTATACGAACATGGAGCACATTGTATATTTCCAAGAGAGGCAGAGGAGAGGGTCTGACCTTGCACAACAGTGTGAATTTCTGCTTGTACCCTGTTTGGCTTCCAGGGAACCGCCAGTCCAGGTTAAGCCCATCAAAACCATATTCTCTCAGTTTTGTCACAGCAGATAGGGCAAATGCTAATCTGCTCAGTTGTGATGACACCATTGTTCTGAATCTGG